>NW_027139562.1:10000-17500 GCF_035084215.1 Heptranchias perlo
GTTCGCACACCGGGAAGTCGAGTGCCGGGTCTCGAAACGGAGCCGGGTCGGCCCAATTTAAAACGGAGAATAGAGTGCTGCCCTCTGCGGGTGAAAACCTGGAAGTACGTTGGTTAATGATTTCCAGTTCACCCCGCTTGGTCAGGCCCACTCGGAGGCGGATAACTCCGGAACGCCGAGGCCGATTTCCTCCGGGTATGGCTCGTTGCGTGCGGCAGGAGGCGGCGCAGCGTACGGTACCGAGCACTCGGAGATGCGGTGCTGCCCGCCGGAGTGACAGCGAAAGGCTGCGCACCGCTTTCCGCCTGGTAACTCGGCGTCCGTGAGACCGACCGACTCCGCTTTAGCACCGGAGCTAGAGTGGGGCAAGGGGCACCGAAGGGTACCGGAACGATCACGTTCGCATACCGGGAAGTCGAGTGACGGGCCGCTGAAAGCGAGCAGGGTGCCACCGCTCGGGGCCCCGGTTTGTCCGTCCCACCCGGAGGCCCATATCTCCGGAAGGCACAGGCCGATTTCCTCCGGGTATGGCTCGTTGTGTGCGGCCGGACCAGGCGCAGCGGACGGTACCGAGCACTGGGAGGTGCGATGCTGCCCGCCGGAGTGACAGCGAAAGGCTGCGCACCGCTTTCCGCCTGCTAACTCGGCGTCCGTGAGACCGACCGACTCCGCTTTACCGCCGGAGCTAGAGTGGGGCAAGGGGCACGGTTGAGTACCGGAAGGATGACGTTCGCACACCGGGAAGTCGACTAGCGGGCCGCCGAAAGCGAGCTCGGGGCCCCGGTTTGTCCGTCCCACCCGGAGGCCCATATCTCCGGAAGGCACAGGCCGATTTCCACCGGGTATGGCTCGTTGTGTGCGGCCGGACCAGGCGCAGCGGACGGTACCGAGCACTCGGAGGTCGGGCGCTGCCCGCCGGAGGTACAGCGAAAGGCTGCAAACCACTTTCCGCCGCCTCCCTCCGCGGGCGTGAGACCGACGGTCGTCGGGTTTAGTTCCGCGGCTAGAGCAGGACGAGGGGCAGCGAACGGTACCGGAACGAACCCGGTCGCACACCGGGAAGTCGAGTGCCGGGTCTCGAAACGGAGCCGGGTCGGCCCAGTTTAAAACGGAGAAGAGAGTGCTGCCCTCTGCGGGTGAAAACATGGAAGTACGTTGGTTAATGATTTCCAGTTCACCCCGCTTGGTCAGGCCCACTCGGAGGCGGATAACTCCGGAACGCCGAGGCCGATTTCCTCCGGGTATGGCTCGTTGCGTGCGGCAGGAGGAGGCGCAGCGTTCGGTACCGAGCACTCGGAGGTGCGGTGCTGCCCGCCGGAGTGACAGCGAAAGGCTGCGCACCCCTTTCCGCCTGCTAACTCGGCGTCCGTGAGACCGACCGACTCCGCTTTAGCACCGGAGCTAGAGTGGGGCAAGGGGCACCGAAGGGTACCGGAACGATGACGTTCGCACACCGGGAAGTCGAGTGCCGGGCCGCCGAAAGCGAGCAGGGTGCCACCGCTCGGGGCCCCGGTTTGTCCGTCCCACCCGGAGGCCCATATCTCCGGAAGGCACAGGCCGATTTCCTCCGGGTATGGCTCGTTGTGTGCGGCCGGACCAGGCGCAGCGGACGGTACCGAGCACTCGGAGGTCGGGCGCTGCCCGCCGGAGGTACAGCGAAAGGCTGCAAACCACTTTCCGCCGCCTCCCTCCGCGGGCGTGAGACCGACGGTCGTCGGGTTTAGTTCCGCGGCTAGAGCAGGACGAGGGGCAGCGAACGGTACCGGAACGAACCCGGTCGCACACCGGGAAGTCGAGTGCCGGGTCTCGAAACGGAGCCGGGTCGGCCCAGTTTAAAACGGAGAAGAGAGTGCTGCCCTCTGCGGGTGAAAACATGGAAGTACGTTGGTTAATGATTTCCAGTTCACCCCGCTTGGTCAGGCCCACTCGGAGGCGGATAACTCCGGAACGCCGAGGCCGATTTCCTCCGGGTATGGCTCGTTGCGTGCGGCAGGAGGAGGCGCAGCGTTCGGTACCGAGCACTCGGAGGTGCGGTGCTGCCCGCCGGAGTGACAGCGAAAGGCTGCGCACCCCTTTCCGCCTGCTAACTCGGCGTCCGTGAGACCGACCGACTCCGCTTTAGCACCGGAGCTAGAGTGGGGCAAGGGGCACCGAAGGGTACCGGAACGATGACGTTCGCACACCGGGAAGTCGAGTGCCGGGCCGCCGAAAGCGAGCAGGGTGCCACCGCTCGGGGCCCCGGTTTGTCCGTCCCACCCGGAGGCCCATATCTCCGGAAGGCACAGGCCGATTTCCTCCGGGTATGGCTCGTTGCGTGCGGCCGGACCAGGCGCAGCGGACGGTACCGAGCACTCGGAGGTCGGGCGCTGCCCGCCGGAGGTACAGCGAAAGGCTGCAAACCACTTTCCGCCGCCTCCCTCCGCGGGCGTGAGACCGACGGTCGTCGGGTTTGTTTCCGCGGCTAGAGCAGGACGAGGGGCAGCGAACGGTACCGGAAGGAACCCGGTCGCACACCGGGAAGTCGACTAGCGGGCCGCCGAAAGCGAGCACGGGGCCCCGGTTTGTCCGTCCCACCCGGAGGCCCATATCTCTGGAAGGCACAGGCCGATTTCCACCGGGTATGGCTCGTTGTGTGCGGCAGGACCAGGCGCAGCGGACGGTACCGAGCACTCGGAGGTCGGGCGCTGCCCGCCGGAGGTACAGCGAAAGGCTGCAAACCACTTTCCGCCACCTCCCTCCGCGGGCGTGAGACCGACGGTCGTCGGGTTTGTCTCCGCGGCTAGAGCAGGACGAGGGGCAGCGAACGGTACCGGAACGAACCCGGTCGCACACCGGGAAGTCGACCAGCGGGCCGCCGAAAGCGTGCTCGGGTCCCCGGTTTGTCTGTCCCACCCGGAGGCTGATATCTGAGGAAGTCCGAGGCCGATTTCCTCCGGCTAACTCGGCGGGCAATGTGTCCCCCCCCCCACCATCTTCGGCTGATTACCGTGGCTGGACCGGATCAAGGAGCAACGGAACCGTGCCAGAACGACGTCGGTCGGACGGCGTGAACTGATAGTGCCGAGGCCGGAAACCGAGCCGGAAATGTGCACCGATTTATTGGTCCCACTCGCAGGCCCATATCTCCGGAAGGCCGAGGCCGATTTCCTCCGGGTATGGTTCGCTGCGTGCAGCCGGAAGGGGAGCAGCGGACGGCACTGAGCAGCCGGAGGTGCGGCGCTGCCCGCCGGAGCTGCAAGCGAAAGGCTGCGCACCGCTTTCCGCTGGCTAACTCGGCGGCCGTCAGGCCGACCGACTCCGCTTCAGCACGGGAGCTGGAGTCGGGCAAGGGGCACCGAAGGGTACCGGAAGGATCACGTTCGGACACCGGGAAGTCGAGTGCCGGGCCGCCGAAAGCGAGCTCGGGGCCCCGGTTTGTCCGTCCCACCCGGAGGCCCATATCTCGAGAAGGCACAGGCCGATTTCCTCCGGGTTTGGCTCGCTGCGTGCGGCCGGACGAGGCGCAGCGAACGGTACCGAGCACTCGGAGGTGCGGCGCTGCCCGCCGGAGGTACAGCGAAAGGCTGCAAACCGCTTTCCGCCTCCTCTCCCCTCGGGCGTGAGACCGACGGTCGTCTGGTTTGCTTCCGCGGCAAGAGCAGGACGAGGGGCACCGAGCGGTACCAGAACGAACCCGGTCGCACACCGGGATGTCGAGTGCCCGGCCCAAACCCGCTACCCCCCCCCCACCCGAAAGCGAGCCACGGTTTGTGGATTAAAAGTGAAGCGGCAAAGATTTGTAAAACAGCGTGAAATGATGAACCAGAAGCCCAAAGTAATGGTGGGAATAAAAGTTCCGAAATGTGAAATGGTGAACCAGAAGTTGTGTGAACTGTTTAACCCAAAGTGGCAAAAATGGATTAAAAGGGGTGAAATGATCGACCGCAAAGCAGGGCAAGCATTAAACAAAAGCAGCAGCATTTTTTAAAAAGGGACAAATGGTTTACCAGAATCCCAAAAGAATGCTCAGAGACTTAAGTGCCAAAGGGGAAATGGTTAACCAGTAGCTGGGTGAACTGTTTAACCAAAAGTGGGAAAAAGGATTAAAAGGGGTGAAATGATTAACCAGAAGGCGAAAGCAATGTGCCGCGTCAAAGTCCTAAAGGGGAAAAGGTTGACCATAAAGCAGGGAAATGATTAAACCAAAGCAGAAAAATTCAGTAAAAAGGGGCAAATGGTTAACCAGAAGTTGGGTGAACTGCTTAACCAAAAGTGGGAAAGAGGATTAAAAGGGGAGAAATGTTGAACCAGATGTCGAAAACAATGCGCGGCGATGAAGTCTGAAAGAGGAAAAGGTTGACCGCAAAGCAGGGAAAGGATTAAACAGAAGCAGCAATATCTTTTAAAAAGGGACAAATGGTGAACCAGAATCCCAAAAGAATGCTCAGAGACTTAAGTCCCAAAGGGGCAAATGGTTAACCAGAAGCTGGGTGAACTGTTTAACCAAAAGTGGGAAAAAGGATTAAAAGGGGTGAAATGATTAACCAGAAGGCGAAAGCAAAGTGCGGCGGCGAAGTCCTAAAGGAGAAAAGGTTGACCAGAAAGCAGGGAAACGATTAAACAAAAGCGGCAACATTTTTTAAAAAGTGGCAAATGGTTAACCAGAATCCCAAAATAATGCTCAGAGACTTAAGTCCCAAAGGGGCAAATGGTTAACCAGAAGCTGGGTGAACTGTTTAACCAAAAGTGGGAAAAAGGATTAAAATGTTGTGAAATGATTAACCAGAAGGCGAAAGCAAAGTGCGGCGGCGAAGTCCTAAAGGGGAAAAGGTTGACCATAAAGCAGGGAAATGATTAAACAAAAGCAGAAAAATTCAGTAAGAAGGGGCAAATGGTTAACCAGAAGCTGGTTGAACTGCTTAACCAAAAGTGGCAAAAAGGATTGAAAGGGGAGAAATGTTTAACCGGATGTCGTAAACAAGGTGCGGCGATGAAGTCGGAAAGAGGAAAAGGTTGACCAGAAAGCAGGGAAAGCATTAAACAAAAGCAGCAACATTTTTTAAAAAGTGGCAAATGGTTAACCAGAATCCCAAAAGAATGCTCAGAGACTTAAGTCCCAAAGGGGAAATGGTGAACCAGAAGCTGGGTGAACTGGTGAACCAAAAGTGGGAAAAAGGATTAAAAGGGGAGAAATGTTTAACCAGAAGGCAAAAGCAAAGTGCGGCGGCGAAGTCCAAAAGGGGAAAAGGTTGACAAGAAAGCAGGGAAATGATTAAACCAAAGCGGAAAAATTCAGTAAAATGGGGCAAATGGTTAACCAGAAGCTGGGTGAAATGGTTAACCAAAAGTGGCAAAAAAAGATTTAAAGGGGAAAAATGATTAACCAGAAGTCGACAACAATGCGCGGCGATGAAGTCTGAAAGGGGAAAAGGTTGACCACATAGCAGGGAAACGATTAAACAAAAGCGGCAAAATTTTTAAAAAAGTGGCAAATGATTAACCAGAATCCCAAAAGAATGCTCAGGGACTAAGTCCCAAAGGGGAAATGGTTAACCAGAAGCTGGGGGAAATGGTTAACCAAAAGTTGCAAAAATGATTAAAAGGGGTGAAATGATCAACCAGAAGTCGAAAATTATGTGCGGCGGTGAAGTCTGAAAGAGGGAAAGGTTGACCAGAAAGCATTAAACAAAAGTGGCAACATTTTTAAAAAATTGGCAAATGGTTAACCAGAATCCCAAAAGAATGCTCAGAGACTAAGTCCCAAAGGGGAAATGGTTAACCAGAAGCTGGGGGAAATGGTTAACCAAAAGTTGCAAAAATGATTAAAAGGGGTGAAATGATTAACCAGGAGGCTAAAGCAATGTGCTGCGGTGAAGTCCTAAAGGGGAAAAGGTTGACCAGAAAGCAGGGAAAGCATTAAACAAAAGCGGCAACATTTTTTAAAAAGTGGCAAATGATTAACCAGAATCCCAAAAGAATGCTCAGAGACCAAGTCCCAAAGGGGAAATGGTTAACCAGAAGCTGGGGGAAATGGTTAACCAAAAGTTGCAAAAATGATTAAAAGGGGTGAAATGATTAACCAGGAGGCTGAAGCAATGTGCCGCGGTGAAGTCCTAAAGGGGAAAAGGTTGACCACAAAGCAGGGAAAGCATTAAACAAAAGCGGCAACATTTTTAAAAAAGTGGCAAATGATTAACCAGAATCCCAAAAGAATGCTCAGAGACTAAGTCCCAAAGGGGAAATGGTTAACCAGAAGCTGGGGGAAATGGTTAACCAAAAGTTGCAAAAATGATTAAAAGGGGTGAAATGATTAACCAGGAGGCTAAAGCAATGTGCCGCGGTGAAGTCTGAAAGAGGGAAAGGTTGACCAGAAAGCATTAAACAAAAGTGGCAACATTTTTAAAAAATTGGCAAATGGTTAACCAGAATCCCAAAAGAATGCTCAGAGACTAAGTCCCAAAGGGGAAATGGTTAACCAGAAGCTGGGGGAAATGGTTAACCAAAAGTTGCAAAAATGATTAAAAGGGGTGAAATGATTAACCAGGAGGCTAAAGCAATGTGCCGCGGTGAAGTCCTAAAGGGGAAAAGGTTGACCAGAAAGCAGGGAAAGCATTAAACAAAAGCGGCAACATTTTTTAAAAAGTGGCAAATGGTTAACCAGAATCCCAAAAGAATGCTCAGAGACCAAGTCCCAAAGGGGAAATGGTTAACCAGAAGCTGGGGGAAATGGTTAACCAAAAGTTGCAAAAATGATTAAAAGGGGTGAAATGATTAACCAGGAGGCTGAAGCAATGTGCCGCGGTGAAGTCTGAAAGAGGGAAAGGTTGACCAGAAAGCATTAAACAAAAGCGGCAACATTTTTTAAAAAGTGGCAAATGATTAACCAGAATCCCAAAAGAATGCTCAGAGACTAAGTCCCAAAGGGGAAATGGTTAACCAGAAGCTGGGGGAAATGGTTAACCAAAAGTTGCAAAAATGATTAAAAGGGGTGAAATGATCAACCAGAAGTCGAAAATAATGTGCGGCGATGAAGTCCTAAGGGGCAAAAGTCACCCAGAAGGCAGGGAAATGATCAAACGAAAGCAGCCAAAAAATTATTAAAAGAGGGGAACTGATGAACCAAAAGATGAGAAACGGCCCGCAGAGACTAAGTCCAAAACGGGAACTGGTGAACCGGAAATGATTAACCAAAAACTAAGTCCGAAGAGGGAACTGGTAAACCAGAACTGAGTAACCCGATTTTTAAAATTAATTATAAATGGGGAAACGATTGAGCAAAAGGCGGAAATTAAGTCACAGGGACCATGTCCGAAAGGGCAAGAGGTTACCCCGTAGGGGGCATTCGTCAACTCAATCTGAAAACTTTGGAGGCAAATCTGACCAAAATGCGGAAATCGGACCACACCGCGAGGGGCGCCATTCGACGGGGCAGGGTTAGACGCGTCGAACGGTACCTGAAGGTCCCGGCTGCGACACGTGAGTCCGGAGATATGGCCAGTCAAAGTCTGATGGGAGGTACCG
>NW_027139562.1:30000-40000 GCF_035084215.1 Heptranchias perlo
CTGCCCTCTGCGGGTGAAAACCTGGAAGTACGTTGGTTAATGATTTCCAGTTCACCCCGCTTGGTCAGGCCCACTCGGAGGCGGATAACTCCGGAACGCCGAGGCCGATTTCCTCCGGGTATGGCTCGTTGCGTGCGGCAGGAGGAGGCGCAGCGTACGGTACCGAGCACTCGGAGGTGCGGTGCTGCCCGCCGGAGTGACAGCGAAAGGCTGCGCACCGCTTTCCGCCTGGTAACTCGGCGTCTGTGAGACCGACCGACTCCGCTTTACCGCCGGAGCTAGAGTGGGGCAAGGGGCACCGTTGGGTACCGGAACGATCACGTTCGCACACCGTGAAGTCGAGTGCCGGGCCGCTGAAAGCGAGCAGGGTGCCACCGCTCGGGGCCCCGGTTTGTCCGTCCCACCCGGAGGCCCATATCTCCGGAAGGCACAGGCCGATTTCCTCCGGGTATGGCTCGTTGTATGCGGCCGGACCAGGCGCAGCGGACGGTACCGAGCACTCGGAGGTCCGGCGCTGCCCGCCGGAGGTACAGCGAAAGGCTGCAAACCACTTTCCGCCGCCTCCCTCCGCGGGCGTGAGACCGACGGTCATCGGGTTTGGTTCCGCGGCTCGAGCAGGACGAGGGGCAGCGAACGGTACCGGAACGAACCCGGTCGCACACCGGGAAGTCGAGTGCCGGGTCTCGAAACGGAGCCGGGTCGGCCCAGTTTAAAACGGAGAAGAGAGTGCTGCCCTCTGCGGGTGAAAACCTGGAAGTACGTTGGTTAATGATTTCCAGTTCACCCCGCTTGGTCAGGCCCACTCGGAGGCGGATAACTCCGGAACGCCGAGGCCGATTTCCTCCGGGTATGGCTCGTTGCGTGCGGCAGGAGGAGGCGCAGCGTACGGTACCGAGCACTCGGAGGTGCGGTGCTGCCCGCCGGAGTGACAGCGAAAGGCTGCGCACCGCTTTCCGCCTGCTAACTCGGCGTCCGTGAGACCGACCGACTCCGCTTTAGCACCGGAGCTAGAGTGGGGCAAGGGGCACCGAAGGGTACCGGAACGATCACGTTCGCATACCGGGAAGTCGAGTGCCGGGCCGCTGAAAGCGAGCAGGGTGCCACCGACTCGTCGGGCCAACTCGGAGGCTGATATCTCAGGAAGGCCGAGGCCGATTTCCTCCGGGTATGGCTTGTTGCGTGCGGCAGGAGGAGGCGCAGCGTACGGTACCGAGCACTGGGAGGTGCGATGCTGCCCGCCGGAGTGACAGCGAAAGGCTGCGCACCGCTTTCCGCCTGCTAACTCGGCGTCCGTGAGACCGACCGACTTCGCTTTACCGCCGGAGCTAGAGTGGGGCAAGGGGCACGGTTGGGTACCGGAACGATCACGTTCGCACACCGGGAAGTCGAGTGCCGGGTCTCGAAACGGAGCCGGGTCGGCCCAATTTAAAACGGAGAATAGAGTGCTGCCCTCTGCGGGTGAAAACCTGGAAGTACGTTGGTTAATGATTTCCAGTTCACCCCGCTTGGTCAGGCCCACTCGGAGGCGGATAACTCCGGAACGCCGAGGCCGATTTCCTCCGGGTATGGCTCGTTGCGTGCGGCAGGAGGCGGCGCAGCGTACGGTACCGAGCACTCGGAGATGCGGTGCTGCCCGCCGGAGTGACAGCGAAAGGCTGCGCACCGCTTTCCGCCTGGTAACTCGGCGTCCGTGAGACCGACCGACTCCGCTTTAGCACCGGAGCTAGAGTGGGGCAAGGGGCACCGAAGGGTACCGGAACGATCACGTTCGCATACCGGGAAGTCGAGTGACGGGCCGCTGAAAGCGAGCAGGGTGCCACCGCTCGGGGCCCCGGTTTGTCCGTCCCACCCGGAGGCCCATATCTCCGGAAGGCACAGGCCGATTTCCTCCGGGTATGGCTCGTTGTGTGCGGCCGGACCAGGCGCAGCGGACGGTACCGAGCACTGGGAGGTGCGATGCTGCCCGCCGGAGTGACAGCGAAAGGCTGCGCACCGCTTTCCGCCTGCTAACTCGGCGTCCGTGAGACCGACCGACTCCGCTTTACCGCCGGAGCTAGAGTGGGGCAAGGGGCACGGTTGAGTACCGGAAGGATGACGTTCGCACACCGGGAAGTCGACTAGCGGGCCGCCGAAAGCGAGCTCGGGGCCCCGGTTTGTCCGTCCCACCCGGAGGCCCATATCTCCGGAAGGCACAGGCCGATTTCCACCGGGTATGGCTCGTTGTGTGCGGCCGGACCAGGCGCAGCGGACGGTACCGAGCACTCGGAGGTCGGGCGCTGCCCGCCGGAGGTACAGCGAAAGGCTGCAAACCACTTTCCGCCGCCTCCCTCCGCGGGCGTGAGACCGACGGTCGTCGGGTTTAGTTCCGCGGCTAGAGCAGGACGAGGGGCAGCGAACGGTACCGGAACGAACCCGGTCGCACACCGGGAAGTCGAGTGCCGGGTCTCGAAACGGAGCCGGGTCGGCCCAGTTTAAAACGGAGAAGAGAGTGCTGCCCTCTGCGGGTGAAAACATGGAAGTACGTTGGTTAATGATTTCCAGTTCACCCCGCTTGGTCAGGCCCACTCGGAGGCGGATAACTCCGGAACGCCGAGGCCGATTTCCTCCGGGTATGGCTCGTTGCGTGCGGCAGGAGGAGGCGCAGCGTTCGGTACCGAGCACTCGGAGGTGCGGTGCTGCCCGCCGGAGTGACAGCGAAAGGCTGCGCACCCCTTTCCGCCTGCTAACTCGGCGTCCGTGAGACCGACCGACTCCGCTTTAGCACCGGAGCTAGAGTGGGGCAAGGGGCACCGAAGGGTACCGGAACGATGACGTTCGCACACCGGGAAGTCGAGTGCCGGGCCGCCGAAAGCGAGCAGGGTGCCACCGCTCGGGGCCCCGGTTTGTCCGTCCCACCCGGAGGCCCATATCTCCGGAAGGCACAGGCCGATTTCCTCCGGGTATGGCTCGTTGTGTGCGGCCGGACCAGGCGCAGCGGACGGTACCGAGCACTCGGAGGTCGGGCGCTGCCCGCCGGAGGTACAGCGAAAGGCTGCAAACCACTTTCCGCCGCCTCCCTCCGCGGGCGTGAGACCGACGGTCGTCGGGTTTAGTTCCGCGGCTAGAGCAGGACGAGGGGCAGCGAACGGTACCGGAACGAACCCGGTCGCACACCGGGAAGTCGAGTGCCGGGTCTCGAAACGGAGCCGGGTCGGCCCAGTTTAAAACGGAGAAGAGAGTGCTGCCCTCTGCGGGTGAAAACATGGAAGTACGTTGGTTAATGATTTCCAGTTCACCCCGCTTGGTCAGGCCCACTCGGAGGCGGATAACTCCGGAACGCCGAGGCCGATTTCCTCCGGGTATGGCTCGTTGCGTGCGGCAGGAGGAGGCGCAGCGTTCGGTACCGAGCACTCGGAGGTGCGGTGCTGCCCGCCGGAGTGACAGCGAAAGGCTGCGCACCCCTTTCCGCCTGCTAACTCGGCGTCCGTGAGACCGACCGACTCCGCTTTAGCACCGGAGCTAGAGTGGGGCAAGGGGCACCGAAGGGTACCGGAACGATGACGTTCGCACACCGGGAAGTCGAGTGCCGGGCCGCCGAAAGCGAGCAGGGTGCCACCGCTCGGGGCCCCGGTTTGTCCGTCCCACCCGGAGGCCCATATCTCCGGAAGGCACAGGCCGATTTCCTCCGGGTATGGCTCGTTGCGTGCGGCCGGACCAGGCGCAGCGGACGGTACCGAGCACTCGGAGGTCGGGCGCTGCCCGCCGGAGGTACAGCGAAAGGCTGCAAACCACTTTCCGCCGCCTCCCTCCGCGGGCGTGAGACCGACGGTCGTCGGGTTTGTTTCCGCGGCTAGAGCAGGACGAGGGGCAGCGAACGGTACCGGAAGGAACCCGGTCGCACACCGGGAAGTCGACTAGCGGGCCGCCGAAAGCGAGCACGGGGCCCCGGTTTGTCCGTCCCACCCGGAGGCCCATATCTCTGGAAGGCACAGGCCGATTTCCACCGGGTATGGCTCGTTGTGTGCGGCAGGACCAGGCGCAGCGGACGGTACCGAGCACTCGGAGGTCGGGCGCTGCCCGCCGGAGGTACAGCGAAAGGCTGCAAACCACTTTCCGCCACCTCCCTCCGCGGGCGTGAGACCGACGGTCGTCGGGTTTGTCTCCGCGGCTAGAGCAGGACGAGGGGCAGCGAACGGTACCGGAACGAACCCGGTCGCACACCGGGAAGTCGACCAGCGGGCCGCCGAAAGCGTGCTCGGGTCCCCGGTTTGTCTGTCCCACCCGGAGGCTGATATCTGAGGAAGTCCGAGGCCGATTTCCTCCGGCTAACTCGGCGGGCAATGTGTCCCCCCCCCCACCATCTTCGGCTGATTACCGTGGCTGGACCGGATCAAGGAGCAACGGAACCGTGCCAGAACGACGTCGGTCGGACGGCGTGAACTGATAGTGCCGAGGCCGGAAACCGAGCCGGAAATGTGCACCGATTTATTGGTCCCACTCGCAGGCCCATATCTCCGGAAGGCCGAGGCCGATTTCCTCCGGGTATGGTTCGCTGCGTGCAGCCGGAAGGGGAGCAGCGGACGGCACTGAGCAGCCGGAGGTGCGGCGCTGCCCGCCGGAGCTGCAAGCGAAAGGCTGCGCACCGCTTTCCGCTGGCTAACTCGGCGGCCGTCAGGCCGACCGACTCCGCTTCAGCACGGGAGCTGGAGTCGGGCAAGGGGCACCGAAGGGTACCGGAAGGATCACGTTCGGACACCGGGAAGTCGAGTGCCGGGCCGCCGAAAGCGAGCTCGGGGCCCCGGTTTGTCCGTCCCACCCGGAGGCCCATATCTCGAGAAGGCACAGGCCGATTTCCTCCGGGTTTGGCTCGCTGCGTGCGGCCGGACGAGGCGCAGCGAACGGTACCGAGCACTCGGAGGTGCGGCGCTGCCCGCCGGAGGTACAGCGAAAGGCTGCAAACCGCTTTCCGCCTCCTCTCCCCTCGGGCGTGAGACCGACGGTCGTCTGGTTTGCTTCCGCGGCAAGAGCAGGACGAGGGGCACCGAGCGGTACCAGAACGAACCCGGTCGCACACCGGGATGTCGAGTGCCCGGCCCAAACCCGCTACCCCCCCCCCACCCGAAAGCGAGCCACGGTTTGTGGATTAAAAGTGAAGCGGCAAAGATTTGTAAAACAGCGTGAAATGATGAACCAGAAGCCCAAAGTAATGGTGGGAATAAAAGTTCCGAAATGTGAAATGGTGAACCAGAAGTTGTGTGAACTGTTTAACCCAAAGTGGCAAAAATGGATTAAAAGGGGTGAAATGATCGACCGCAAAGCAGGGCAAGCATTAAACAAAAGCAGCAGCATTTTTTAAAAAGGGACAAATGGTTTACCAGAATCCCAAAAGAATGCTCAGAGACTTAAGTGCCAAAGGGGAAATGGTTAACCAGTAGCTGGGTGAACTGTTTAACCAAAAGTGGGAAAAAGGATTAAAAGGGGTGAAATGATTAACCAGAAGGCGAAAGCAATGTGCCGCGTCAAAGTCCTAAAGGGGAAAAGGTTGACCATAAAGCAGGGAAATGATTAAACCAAAGCAGAAAAATTCAGTAAAAAGGGGCAAATGGTTAACCAGAAGCAGGGTGAACTGCTTAACCAAAAGCGGGAAAGAGGATTAAAAGGGGAGAAATGTTGAACCAGATGTCGAAAACAATGCGCGGCGATGAAGTCTGAAAGAGGAAAAGGTTGACCGCAAAGCAGGGAAAGGATTAAACAGAAGCAGCAATATCTTTTAAAAAGGGACAAATGGTGAACCAGAATCCCAAAAGAATGCTCAGAGACTTAAGTCCCAAAGGGGCAAATGGTTAACCAGAAGCTGGGTGAACTGTTTAACCAAAAGTGGGAAAAAGGATTAAAATGTTGTGAAATGATTAACCAGAAGGCGAAAGCAAAGTGCGGCGGCGAAGTCCTAAAGGGGAAAAGGTTGACCAGAAAGCAGGGAAATGATTAAACAAAAGCAGAAAAATTCAGTAAAAAGGGGCAAATGGTTAACCAGAAGTTGGGTGAACTGCTTAACCAAAAGTGGGAAAGAGGATTAAAAGGGGAGAAATGTTGAACCAGATGTCGAAAACAATGCGCGGCGATGAAGTCTGAAAGAGGAAAAGGTTGACCGCAAAGCAGGGAAAGGATTAAACAGAAGCAGCAATATCTTTTAAAAAGGGACAAATGGTGAACCAGAATCACAAAAGAATGCTCAGAGACTTAAGTCCCAAAGGGGCAAATGGTTAACCAGAAGCTGGGTGAACTGTTTAACCAAAAGTGGGAAAAAGGATTAAAAGGGGAGAAATGTTTAACCAGAAGGTGAAAGCAAAGTGCGGCGGCGAAGTCCAAAAGGGGAAAAGTTTGACAAGAAAGCAGGGAAATGATTAAACCAAAGCGGAAAAATTCAGTAAAAAAGGGGCAAATGGTTAAACAGAAGCAGGGTGAACTGCTTAACCCAAAGTGGGAAAAAGGATTAAAAGGGGAGAAATGTTTAACCAGATGTCGTAAACAAGGTGCGGCGATGAAGTCGGAAAGAGGGAAAGGTGGACCGCAAAGCAGGGAAAGCATTAAACAAAAGCAGCAACATTTTTAAAAAAGGGACAAATGGTGAACCAGAATCCCAAAATAATGCTCAGAGACTTAAGTCCCAAAGGGGCAAATGGTTAACCAGTAGCTGGGTGAACTGTCTAACCCAAAGTGGGAAAAAGGATTAAAAGGGGTGAAATGATTAACCAGAAGGCGAAAGCAAAGTGCGGCGGCGAAGTCGTAAGGGGAAAAGGTTGACCAGAAAGCAGGGAAAGCATTAAACAAAAGCGGCAACATTTTTTAAAAAGTGGCAAATGGTTAACCAGAATCCCAAAAGAATGCTCAGAGACTTAAGTCCCAAAGGGGAAATGGTTAACCAGAAGCTGGGTGAACTGGTGAACCAAAAGTGGGAAAAAGGATTAAAAGGGGAGAAATGTTTAACCAGAAGGCAAAAGCAAAGTGCGGCGGCGAAGTCCAAAAGGGGAAAAGGTTGACAAGAAAGCAGGGAAATGATTAAACCAAAGCGGAAAAATTCAGTATAATGGGGCAAATGGTTAACCAGAAGCTGGGTGAAATGGTTAACCGAAAGTGGCAAAAAAAGATTTAAAGGGGAAAAATGATTAACCAGAAGTCGACAACAATGCGCGGCGATGAAGTCTGAAAGGGGAAAAGGTTGACCACATAGCAGGGAAACGATTAAACAAAAGCGGCAACATTTTTTAAAAAGTGGCAAATGATTAACCAGAATCCCAAAAGAATGCTCAGAGACTAAGTCCCAAAGGGGAAATGGTTAACCAGAAGCTGGGGGAAATGGTTAACCAAAAGTTGCAAAAATGATTAAAAGGGGTGAAATGATTAACCAGGAGGCTAAAGCAATGTGCCGCGGTGAAGTCTGAAAGAGGGAAAGGTTGACCAGAAAGCATTAAACAAAAGCGGCAACATTTTTTAAAAATTGGCAAATGATTAACCAGAATCCCAAAAGAATGCTCAGAGACTAAGTCCCAAAGGGGAAATGGTTAACCAGAAGCTGGGGGAAATGGTTAACCAAAAGTTGCAAAAATGATTAAAAGGGGTGAAATGATTAACCAGGAGGCTGAAGCAATGTGCCGCGGGGAAGTCTGAAAGAGGCAAAGGTTGACCAGAAAGCATTAAACAAAAGTGGCAACATTTTTTAAAAATTGGCAAATGATTAACCAGAATCCCAAAAGAATGCTCAGAGACTAAGTCCCAAAGGGGAAATGGTTAACCAGAAGCTGGGGGAAATGGTTAACCAAAAGTTGCAAAAATGATTAAAAGGGGTGAAATGATCAACCAGAAGTCGAAAATTATGTGCGGCGATGAAGTCCTAAGGGGGAAAAGTTACCCAGAAGGCAGGGAAATGATCAAACGAAAGCAGCCAAAAAATTATTAAAAGAGGGGAACTGATGAACCAAAAGGTGAGAAACGGCCCGCAGAGACTAAGTCCAAAACGGGAACTGGTGAACCGGAAATGATTAACCAAAAACTAAGTCCGAAGAGGGAACTGGTAAACCAGAACTGAGTAACCCGATTTTTAAAATTAATTATAAATGGGGAAACGATTGAGCAAAAGGCGGAAATTAAGTCACAGGGACCAGGTCCGAAAGGGCAAGAGGTTACCCCGTAGGGGGCATTCGTCAACTCAATCTGAAAATTTTGAAGGCAAATCTGACCAAAATGCGGAAATCGGACCACACCGCGAGGGGCGCCATTCGACGGGGCAGGGGTAGACGCGTCGAACGGTACCTGAAGGTCCCGGCTGCGACACGTGAGTCCGGAGATATGGCCAGTCAAAGTCTGATGGGAGGTACCGAAGCCGAAAAATCGAAACGCGTTTGCGGCGATTCGGTGTCAGAGAGTCGGTCACGAATTCAAATTCGTCCCGCTGATTCGCCAATTGCCAGCCGGTTCCGGGGGGATTGGCGGGGTACCTGCAGGATAGTAAGAGGTGGCATGTCGAGACTTAGCCTGTTTACCAGACTTGTGTCTAGCGCCTCCAGGTCTGCAGAGACCGACCCGGGCTGCCGCCCAACCGACTTTTAAGCCTTTTGGGAGTGGGAATTTTTCCCATTTTTCCCCATTTTTCGGGTTTTTTGGTCGGGCTTGAAAACGGCGGCCCCGAGGCCTCCCGGGGCTGGCGGGCTTCGGCTCCCTTGCGAGAGGGTCCGAATTCCACCCGTTTAAGCCCAGAAAGGAGTTCGGAAGTCAGTCGGTCGAGGGAACCCCTTCGGAAGTCCGACGGGGATGGATTCGGCCGGCGTTTCGGATCTCCGGTCAGAGGATTCCCCCCCTGGGCGGGGGGGTGCGAGTAGCTGCCGGCAAACGGTCCCTTGCACTTGTGGCACAAAAAGTCCGAGCACAGGTTAATGAGTTGGCCGCGGAAGCCCCTATGCCGAAATGAGAAAGCCCCCGTTGCGGGGATTTAGTGACGCATCTGCGGCCGGAGGTGGGAGGCCGTCCTGCCGAATTGACACTTGTCATTCGGGCACCTAGGGATTGGTCGGGTACCCGGAGATTTTCGAGAACACGATTTTCAGAGCTTTCTCTGACAGCCCAGGTGCACTTTAAGAGTGCCTGAAAAAGTGACACTTGGCAAAAGGCTCTCAATTTCAAAGCGGAGACCTTTACAAGAGCACTCGGAAGTCACCTGTCAGCATTTAAAGCTACATCAGGCGGCAATTTTCGAACTCTTTGTCAGTCTGAAATCGTGTTGAGCCTCGACAGCGTCGGGCTCAGGCAGGAGGAGCTTGCCAGCAGAGAGAGGCTCACCATGGATTGCTGGTGGATGCTTTTCGAAAACATATACACATTATATTATATTATAATAATATAAAGAAAAAAAAGAGTTTCTCAAAATCTCTGTGACACTTTGCAGATTTTTTTGAAAGCCAATAAAGAGAACTCTTTAACTTGAAAGTCACCTGTGCCGGCATAGCGATGACTTTTAAAACAGGTTGACACTTTCGAGCCGCGGCGGCTCTGAATCACCCCAGACACCAAGTGTGTTTGTGGGCAAGGCACCGCGGCCGGTGGGCTGCTTTTATAATAACGGGCACGCAGACTTTTTGAGAGGAATCGGTACTCTCTTCCGATCGATTTGGCGACTCGCGTCCGACATGGGAGGGCCCGAGCGGTCCAGCCAAGGCTGGTGTTCAGGCTCGTCAGGTTCCTCTCTCTGTCCCAAGTGGCAGACGGACAGTTTTAAAAGTCAGTGGGTTTTGTCGGCACGACTCTCCTGTTCACCCGCTGGCGTATTGCTCTCTTGTGAGGCCGAGAAGTCCACCTGTGTTGTCTAACAGAGGTCCGATTCAAGCTCCAGAGCCCGGGTGTCTGCCGTCTCGAGTGGAGCGGGAATGTGCACAGCAAGTCCCGTTCTGGTAGCTGAACACGAGATTTCTCTAGCAACTGAGCACCAAAACACGTCACCCTTTTAGAGCTGGAGGGCTGAGTGTGTGCA
>NW_027139562.1:50000-60000 GCF_035084215.1 Heptranchias perlo
TTTGTGGGAGGCAGGCAAGGGGATTGGTGTGGGTTGGTTGGCCGGAAGGGAGCTGCTTGCATTGGGGTGTTATCCTGACTTTGTTTCGCTGGTGAGAGTAGGCAGCGGCAGGCAGGCAAGCGGAATGTCGTGTGGGGTGCAGTGAGAGGTTGTAATGACGCTGCTTTGCAGCTGACCATGTGCCCTGATTTGTGACGCCCGTTTGGAGGCTGATATCTGAGGAAGGCCGAGGCCGATTTCCTCCGGGTATGGCTCGTTGCGTGCGGCAGGGGGAGGCGCAGCGTACGGTACCGAGCACTCGGAGGTGCGGTGCTGCCCGCCGGAGTGACAGCGAAAGGCTGCGCACCGCTTTCCGCCTGGTAACTCGGCGTCCGTGAGACCGACCGACTCCGCTTTAGCGCCGGAGCTAGAGTGGGGCAAGGGGCACGTTTGGGTACCGGAACGATCACGTTCGCATACCGGGAAGTCGAGTGCCGGGCCGCTGAAAGCGAGCAGGGTGCCACCGCTCGGGGCCCCGGTTTGTCCGTCCCACCCGGAGGCCCATATCTCCGGAAGGCACAGGCCGATTTCCACCGGGTATGGCTCGTTGTGTGCGGCCGGACCAGGCGCAGCGGACGGTACCGAGCACTCGGAGGTCGGGCGCTGCCCGCCGGAGGTACAGCGAAAGGCTGCAAACCACTTTCCGCCTGGTAACTCGGCGTCTGTGAGACCGACCGACTCCGCTTTACCGCCGGAGCTAGAGTGGGGCAAGGGGCACCGTTGGGTACTGGAACGATCACGTTCGCACACCGGGAAGTCGAGTGCCGGGTCTCGAAACGGAGCCGGGTCGGCCCAATTTAAAACGGAGAATAGAGTGCTGCCCTCTGCGGGTGAAAACCTGGAAGTACGTTGGTTAATGATTTCCAGTTCACCCCGCTTGGTCAGGCCCACTCGGAGGCGGATAACTCCGGAACGCCGAGGCCGATTTCCTCCGGGTATGGCTCGTTGCGTGCGGCAGGAGGAGGCGCAGCGTACGGTACCGAGCACTCGGAGGTGCGGTGCTGCCCGCCGGAGTGACAGCGAAAGGCTGCGCACCGCTTTCCGCCTGGTAACTCGGCGTCTGTGAGACCGACCGACTCCGCTTTACCGCCGGAGCTAGAGTGGGGCAAGGGGCACCGTTGGGTACCGGAACGATCACGTTCGCACACCGTGAAGTCGAGTGCCGGGCCGCTGAAAGCGAGCAGGGTGCCACCGCTCGGGGCCCCGGTTTGTCCGTCCCACCCGGAGGCCCATATCTCCGGAAGGCACAGGCCGATTTCCTCCGGGTATGGCTCGTTGTATGCGGCCGGACCAGGCGCAGCGGACGGTACCGAGCACTCGGAGGTCCGGCGCTGCCCGCCGGAGGTACAGCGAAAGGCTGCAAACCACTTTCCGCCGCCTCCCTCCGCGGGCGTGAGACCGACGGTCATCGGGTTTGGTTCCGCGGCTCGAGCAGGACGAGGGGCAGCGAACGGTACCGGAACGAACCCGGTCGCACACCGGGAAGTCGAGTGCCGGGTCTCGAAACGGAGCCGGGTCGGCCCAGTTTAAAACGGAGAAGAGAGTGCTGCCCTCTGCGGGTGAAAACCTGGAAGTACGTTGGTTAATGATTTCCAGTTCACCCCGCTTGGTCAGGCCCACTCGGAGGCGGATAACTCCGGAACGCCGAGGCCGATTTCCTCCGGGTATGGCTCGTTGCGTGCGGCAGGAGGAGGCGCAGCGTACGGTACCGAGCACTCGGAGGTGCGGTGCTGCCCGCCGGAGTGACAGCGAAAGGCTGCGCACCGCTTTCCGCCTGCTAACTCGGCGTCCGTGAGACCGACCGACTCCGCTTTAGCACCGGAGCTAGAGTGGGGCAAGGGGCACCGAAGGGTACCGGAACGATCACGTTCGCATACCGGGAAGTCGAGTGCCGGGCCGCTGAAAGCGAGCAGGGTGCCACCGACTCGTCGGGCCAACTCGGAGGCTGATATCTCAGGAAGGCCGAGGCCGATTTCCTCCGGGTATGGCTTGTTGCGTGCGGCAGGAGGAGGCGCAGCGTACGGTACCGAGCACTGGGAGGTGCGATGCTGCCCGCCGGAGTGACAGCGAAAGGCTGCGCACCGCTTTCCGCCTGCTAACTCGGCGTCCGTGAGACCGACCGACTTCGCTTTACCGCCGGAGCTAGAGTGGGGCAAGGGGCACGGTTGGGTACCGGAACGATCACGTTCGCACACCGGGAAGTCGAGTGCCGGGTCTCGAAACGGAGCCGGGTCGGCCCAATTTAAAACGGAGAATAGAGTGCTGCCCTCTGCGGGTGAAAACCTGGAAGTACGTTGGTTAATGATTTCCAGTTCACCCCGCTTGGTCAGGCCCACTCGGAGGCGGATAACTCCGGAACGCCGAGGCCGATTTCCTCCGGGTATGGCTCGTTGCGTGCGGCAGGAGGCGGCGCAGCGTACGGTACCGAGCACTCGGAGATGCGGTGCTGCCCGCCGGAGTGACAGCGAAAGGCTGCGCACCGCTTTCCGCCTGGTAACTCGGCGTCCGTGAGACCGACCGACTCCGCTTTAGCACCGGAGCTAGAGTGGGGCAAGGGGCACCGAAGGGTACCGGAACGATCACGTTCGCATACCGGGAAGTCGAGTGACGGGCCGCTGAAAGCGAGCAGGGTGCCACCGCTCGGGGCCCCGGTTTGTCCGTCCCACCCGGAGGCCCATATCTCCGGAAGGCACAGGCCGATTTCCTCCGGGTATGGCTCGTTGTGTGCGGCCGGACCAGGCGCAGCGGACGGTACCGAGCACTGGGAGGTGCGATGCTGCCCGCCGGAGTGACAGCGAAAGGCTGCGCACCGCTTTCCGCCTGCTAACTCGGCGTCCGTGAGACCGACCGACTCCGCTTTACCGCCGGAGCTAGAGTGGGGCAAGGGGCACGGTTGAGTACCGGAAGGATGACGTTCGCACACCGGGAAGTCGACTAGCGGGCCGCCGAAAGCGAGCTCGGGGCCCCGGTTTGTCCGTCCCACCCGGAGGCCCATATCTCCGGAAGGCACAGGCCGATTTCCACCGGGTATGGCTCGTTGTGTGCGGCCGGACCAGGCGCAGCGGACGGTACCGAGCACTCGGAGGTCGGGCGCTGCCCGCCGGAGGTACAGCGAAAGGCTGCAAACCACTTTCCGCCGCCTCCCTCCGCGGGCGTGAGACCGACGGTCGTCGGGTTTAGTTCCGCGGCTAGAGCAGGACGAGGGGCAGCGAACGGTACCGGAACGAACCCGGTCGCACACCGGGAAGTCGAGTGCCGGGTCTCGAAACGGAGCCGGGTCGGCCCAGTTTAAAACGGAGAAGAGAGTGCTGCCCTCTGCGGGTGAAAACATGGAAGTACGTTGGTTAATGATTTCCAGTTCACCCCGCTTGGTCAGGCCCACTCGGAGGCGGATAACTCCGGAACGCCGAGGCCGATTTCCTCCGGGTATGGCTCGTTGCGTGCGGCAGGAGGAGGCGCAGCGTTCGGTACCGAGCACTCGGAGGTGCGGTGCTGCCCGCCGGAGTGACAGCGAAAGGCTGCGCACCCCTTTCCGCCTGCTAACTCGGCGTCCGTGAGACCGACCGACTCCGCTTTAGCACCGGAGCTAGAGTGGGGCAAGGGGCACCGAAGGGTACCGGAACGATGACGTTCGCACACCGGGAAGTCGAGTGCCGGGCCGCCGAAAGCGAGCAGGGTGCCACCGCTCGGGGCCCCGGTTTGTCCGTCCCACCCGGAGGCCCATATCTCCGGAAGGCACAGGCCGATTTCCTCCGGGTATGGCTCGTTGTGTGCGGCCGGACCAGGCGCAGCGGACGGTACCGAGCACTCGGAGGTCGGGCGCTGCCCGCCGGAGGTACAGCGAAAGGCTGCAAACCACTTTCCGCCGCCTCCCTCCGCGGGCGTGAGACCGACGGTCGTCGGGTTTAGTTCCGCGGCTAGAGCAGGACGAGGGGCAGCGAACGGTACCGGAACGAACCCGGTCGCACACCGGGAAGTCGAGTGCCGGGTCTCGAAACGGAGCCGGGTCGGCCCAGTTTAAAACGGAGAAGAGAGTGCTGCCCTCTGCGGGTGAAAACATGGAAGTACGTTGGTTAATGATTTCCAGTTCACCCCGCTTGGTCAGGCCCACTCGGAGGCGGATAACTCCGGAACGCCGAGGCCGATTTCCTCCGGGTATGGCTCGTTGCGTGCGGCAGGAGGAGGCGCAGCGTTCGGTACCGAGCACTCGGAGGTGCGGTGCTGCCCGCCGGAGTGACAGCGAAAGGCTGCGCACCCCTTTCCGCCTGCTAACTCGGCGTCCGTGAGACCGACCGACTCCGCTTTAGCACCGGAGCTAGAGTGGGGCAAGGGGCACCGAAGGGTACCGGAACGATGACGTTCGCACACCGGGAAGTCGAGTGCCGGGCCGCCGAAAGCGAGCAGGGTGCCACCGCTCGGGGCCCCGGTTTGTCCGTCCCACCCGGAGGCCCATATCTCCGGAAGGCACAGGCCGATTTCCTCCGGGTATGGCTCGTTGCGTGCGGCCGGACCAGGCGCAGCGGACGGTACCGAGCACTCGGAGGTCGGGCGCTGCCCGCCGGAGGTACAGCGAAAGGCTGCAAACCACTTTCCGCCGCCTCCCTCCGCGGGCGTGAGACCGACGGTCGTCGGGTTTGTTTCCGCGGCTAGAGCAGGACGAGGGGCAGCGAACGGTACCGGAAGGAACCCGGTCGCACACCGGGAAGTCGACTAGCGGGCCGCCGAAAGCGAGCACGGGGCCCCGGTTTGTCCGTCCCACCCGGAGGCCCATATCTCTGGAAGGCACAGGCCGATTTCCACCGGGTATGGCTCGTTGTGTGCGGCAGGACCAGGCGCAGCGGACGGTACCGAGCACTCGGAGGTCGGGCGCTGCCCGCCGGAGGTACAGCGAAAGGCTGCAAACCACTTTCCGCCACCTCCCTCCGCGGGCGTGAGACCGACGGTCGTCGGGTTTGTCTCCGCGGCTAGAGCAGGACGAGGGGCAGCGAACGGTACCGGAACGAACCCGGTCGCACACCGGGAAGTCGACCAGCGGGCCGCCGAAAGCGTGCTCGGGTCCCCGGTTTGTCTGTCCCACCCGGAGGCTGATATCTGAGGAAGTCCGAGGCCGATTTCCTCCGGCTAACTCGGCGGGCAATGTGTCCCCCCCCCCACCATCTTCGGCTGATTACCGTGGCTGGACCGGATCAAGGAGCAACGGAACCGTGCCAGAACGACGTCGGTCGGACGGCGTGAACTGATAGTGCCGAGGCCGGAAACCGAGCCGGAAATGTGCACCGATTTATTGGTCCCACTCGCAGGCCCATATCTCCGGAAGGCCGAGGCCGATTTCCTCCGGGTATGGTTCGCTGCGTGCAGCCGGAAGGGGAGCAGCGGACGGCACTGAGCAGCCGGAGGTGCGGCGCTGCCCGCCGGAGCTGCAAGCGAAAGGCTGCGCACCGCTTTCCGCTGGCTAACTCGGCGGCCGTCAGGCCGACCGACTCCGCTTCAGCACGGGAGCTGGAGTCGGGCAAGGGGCACCGAAGGGTACCGGAAGGATCACGTTCGGACACCGGGAAGTCGAGTGCCGGGCCGCCGAAAGCGAGCTCGGGGCCCCGGTTTGTCCGTCCCACCCGGAGGCCCATATCTCGAGAAGGCACAGGCCGATTTCCTCCGGGTTTGGCTCGCTGCGTGCGGCCGGACGAGGCGCAGCGAACGGTACCGAGCACTCGGAGGTGCGGCGCTGCCCGCCGGAGGTACAGCGAAAGGCTGCAAACCGCTTTCCGCCTCCTCTCCCCTCGGGCGTGAGACCGACGGTCGTCTGGTTTGCTTCCGCGGCAAGAGCAGGACGAGGGGCACCGAGCGGTACCAGAACGAACCCGGTCGCACACCGGGATGTCGAGTGCCCGGCCCAAACCCGCTACCCCCCCCCCACCCGAAAGCGAGCCACGGTTTGTGGATTAAAAGTGAAGCGGCAAAGATTTGTAAAACAGCGTGAAATGATGAACCAGAAGCCCAAAGTAATGGTGGGAATAAAAGTTCCGAAATGTGAAATGGTGAACCAGAAGTTGTGTGAACTGTTTAACCCAAAGTGGCAAAAATGGATTAAAAGGGGTGAAATGATCGACCGCAAAGCAGGGCAAGCATTAAACAAAAGCAGCAGCATTTTTTAAAAAGGGACAAATGGTTTACCAGAATCCCAAAAGAATGCTCAGAGACTTAAGTGCCAAAGGGGAAATGGTTAACCAGTAGCTGGGTGAACTGTTTAACCAAAAGTGGGAAAAAGGATTAAAAGGGGTGAAATGATTAACCAGAAGGCGAAAGCAATGTGCCGCGTCAAAGTCCTAAAGGGGAAAAGGTTGACCATAAAGCAGGGAAATGATTAAACCAAAGCAGAAAAATTCAGTAAAAAGGGGCAAATGGTTAACCAGAAGCAGGGTGAACTGCTTAACCAAAAGCGGGAAAGAGGATTAAAAGGGGAGAAATGTTGAACCAGATGTCGAAAACAATGCGCGGCGATGAAGTCTGAAAGAGGAAAAGGTTGACCGCAAAGCAGGGAAAGGATTAAACAGAAGCAGCAATATCTTTTAAAAAGGGACAAATGGTGAACCAGAATCCCAAAAGAATGCTCAGAGACTTAAGTCCCAAAGGGGCAAATGGTTAACCAGAAGCTGGGTGAACTGTTTAACCAAAAGTGGGAAAAAGGATTAAAATGTTGTGAAATGATTAACCAGAAGGCGAAAGCAAAGTGCGGCGGCGAAGTCCTAAAGGGGAAAAGGTTGACCAGAAAGCAGGGAAATGATTAAACAAAAGCAGAAAAATTCAGTAAAAAGGGGCAAATGGTTAACCAGAAGTTGGGTGAACTGCTTAACCAAAAGTGGGAAAGAGGATTAAAAGGGGAGAAATGTTGAACCAGATGTCGAAAACAATGCGCGGCGATGAAGTCTGAAAGAGGAAAAGGTTGACCGCAAAGCAGGGAAAGGATTAAACAGAAGCAGCAATATCTTTTAAAAAGGGACAAATGGTGAACCAGAATCACAAAAGAATGCTCAGAGACTTAAGTCCCAAAGGGGCAAATGGTTAACCAGAAGCTGGGTGAACTGTTTAACCAAAAGTGGGAAAAAGGATTAAAAGGGGAGAAATGTTTAACCAGAAGGTGAAAGCAAAGTGCGGCGGCGAAGTCCAAAAGGGGAAAAGTTTGACAAGAAAGCAGGGAAATGATTAAACCAAAGCGGAAAAATTCAGTAAAAAAGGGGCAAATGGTTAAACAGAAGCAGGGTGAACTGCTTAACCCAAAGTGGGAAAAAGGATTAAAAGGGGAGAAATGTTTAACCAGATGTCGTAAACAAGGTGCGGCGATGAAGTCGGAAAGAGGGAAAGGTGGACCGCAAAGCAGGGAAAGCATTAAACAAAAGCAGCAACATTTTTAAAAAAGGGACAAATGGTGAACCAGAATCCCAAAATAATGCTCAGAGACTTAAGTCCCAAAGGGGCAAATGGTTAACCAGTAGCTGGGTGAACTGTCTAACCCAAAGTGGGAAAAAGGATTAAAAGGGGTGAAATGATTAACCAGAAGGCGAAAGCAAAGTGCGGCGGCGAAGTCGTAAGGGGAAAAGGTTGACCAGAAAGCAGGGAAAGCATTAAACAAAAGCGGCAACATTTTTTAAAAAGTGGCAAATGGTTAACCAGAATCCCAAAAGAATGCTCAGAGACTTAAGTCCCAAAGGGGAAATGGTTAACCAGAAGCTGGGTGAACTGGTGAACCAAAAGTGGGAAAAAGGATTAAAAGGGGAGAAATGTTTAACCAGAAGGCAAAAGCAAAGTGCGGCGGCGAAGTCCAAAAGGGGAAAAGGTTGACAAGAAAGCAGGGAAATGATTAAACCAAAGCGGAAAAATTCAGTATAATGGGGCAAATGGTTAACCAGAAGCTGGGTGAAATGGTTAACCGAAAGTGGCAAAAAAAGATTTAAAGGGGAAAAATGATTAACCAGAAGTCGACAACAATGCGCGGCGATGAAGTCTGAAAGGGGAAAAGGTTGACCACATAGCAGGGAAACGATTAAACAAAAGCGGCAACATTTTTTAAAAAGTGGCAAATGATTAACCAGAATCCCAAAAGAATGCTCAGAGACTAAGTCCCAAAGGGGAAATGGTTAACCAGAAGCTGGGGGAAATGGTTAACCAAAAGTTGCAAAAATGATTAAAAGGGGTGAAATGATTAACCAGGAGGCTAAAGCAATGTGCCGCGGTGAAGTCTGAAAGAGGGAAAGGTTGACCAGAAAGCATTAAACAAAAGCGGCAACATTTTTTAAAAATTGGCAAATGATTAACCAGAATCCCAAAAGAATGCTCAGAGACTAAGTCCCAAAGGGGAAATGGTTAACCAGAAGCTGGGGGAAATGGTTAACCAAAAGTTGCAAAAATGATTAAAAGGGGTGAAATGATTAACCAGGAGGCTGAAGCAATGTGCCGCGGGGAAGTCTGAAAGAGGCAAAGGTTGACCAGAAAGCATTAAACAAAAGTGGCAACATTTTTTAAAAATTGGCAAATGATTAACCAGAATCCCAAAAGAATGCTCAGAGACTAAGTCCCAAAGGGGAAATGGTTAACCAGAAGCTGGGGGAAATGGTTAACCAAAAGTTGCAAAAATGATTAAAAGGGGTGAAATGATCAACCAGAAGTCGAAAATTATGTGCGGCGATGAAGTCCTAAGGGGGAAAAGTTACCCAGAAGGCAGGGAAATGATCAAACGAAAGCAGCCAAAAAATTATTAAAAGAGGGGAACTGATGAACCAAAAGGTGAGAAACGGCCCGCAGAGACTAAGTCCAAAACGGGAACTGGTGAACCGGAAATGATTAACCAAAAACTAAGTCCGAAGAGGGAACTGGTAAACCAGAACTGAGTAACCCGATTTTTAAAATTAATTATAAATGGGGAAACGATTGAGCAAAAGGCGGAAATTAAGTCACAGGGACCAGGTCCGAAAGGGCAAGAGGTTACCCCGTAGGGGGCATTCGTCAACTCAATCTGAAAATTTTGAAGGCAAATCTGACCAAAATGCGGAAATCGGACCACACCGCGAGGGGCGCCATTCGACGGGGCAGGGGTAGACGCGTCGAACGGTACCTGAAGGTCCCGGCTGCGACACGTGAGTCCGGAGATATGGCCAGTCAAAGTCTGATGGGAGGTACCGAAGCCGAAAAATCGAAACGCGTTTGCGGCGATTCGGTGTCAGAGAGTCGGTCACGAATTCAAATTCGTCCCGCTGATTCGCCAATTGCCAGCCGGTTCCGGGGGGATTGGCGGGGTACCTGCAGGATAGTAAGAGGTGGCATGTCGAGACTTAGCCTGTTTACCAGACTTGTGTCTAGCGCCTCCAGGTCTGCAGAGACCGACCCGGGCTGCCGCCCAACCGACTTTTAAGCCTTTTGGGAGTGGGAATTTTTCCCATTTTTCCCCATTTTTCGGGTTTTTTGGTCGGGCTTGAAAACGGCGGCCCCGAGGCCTCCCGGGGCTGGCGGGCTTCGGCTCCCTTGCGAGAGGGTCCGAATTCCACCCGTTTAAGCCCAGAAAGGAGTTCGGAAGTCAGTCGGTCGAGGGAACCCCTTCGGAAGTCCGACGGGGATGGATTCGGCCGGCGTTTCGGATCTCCGGTCAGAGGATTCCCCCCCTGGGCGGGGGGGTGCGAGTAGCTGCCGGCAAACGGTCCCTTGCACTTGTGGCACAAAAAGTCCGAGCACAGGTTAATGAGTTGGCCGCGGAAGCCCCTATGCCGAAATGAGAAAGCCCCCGTTGCGGGGATTTAGTGACGCATCTGCGGCCGGAGGTGGGAGGCCGTCCTGCCGAATTGACACTTGTCATTCGGGCACCTAGGGATTGGTCGGGTACCCGGAGATTTTCGAGAACACGATTTTCAGAGCTTTCTCTGACAGCCCAGGTGCACTTTAAGAGTGCCTGAAAAAGTGACACTTGGCAAAAGGC
>NW_027139562.1:72500-80000 GCF_035084215.1 Heptranchias perlo
CTTGGTCAGGCCCACTCGGAGGCGGATAACTCCGGAACGCCGAGGCCGATTTCCTCCGGGTATGGCTCGTTGCGTGCGGCAGGAGGAGGCGCAGCGTACGGTACCGAGCACTCGGAGGTGCGGTGCTGCCCGCCGGAGTGACAGCGAAAGGCTGCGCACCGCTTTCCGCCTGCTAACTCGGCGTCCGTGAGACCGACCGACTCCGCTTTAGCACCGGAGCTAGAGTGGGGCAAGGGGCACCGAAGGGTACCGGAACGATCACGTTCGCATACCGGGAAGTCGAGTGCCGGGCCGCTGAAAGCGAGCAGGGTGCCACCGACTCGTCGGGCCAACTCGGAGGCTGATATCTCAGGAAGGCCGAGGCCGATTTCCTCCGGGTATGGCTTGTTGCGTGCGGCAGGAGGAGGCGCAGCGTACGGTACCGAGCACTCGGAGGTGCGATGCTGCCCGCCGGAGTGACAGCGAAAGGCTGCGCACCGCTTTCCGCCTGGTAACTCGGCGTCCGTGAGACCGACCGACTCCGCTTTAGCGCCGGAGCTAGAGTGGGGCAAGGGGCACGTTTGGGTACCGGAACGATCACGTTCGCATACCGGGAAGTCGAGTGCCGGGCCGCTGAAAGCGAGCAGGGTGCCACCGACTCGTCGGGCCCACTCGGAGGCTGATATCTCAGGAAGGCCGAGGCCGATTTCCTCCGGGTATGGCTCGTTGCGTGCGGCAGGAGGCGGCGCAGCGTACGGTACCGAGCACTGGGAGGTGCGATGCTGCCCGCCGGAGTGACAGCGAAAGGCTGCGCACCGCTTTCCGCCTGCTAACTCGGCGTCCGTGAGACCGACCGACTTCGCTTTACCGCCGGAGCTAGAGTGGGGCAAGAGGCACGGTTGGGTACCGGAACGATCACGTTCGCACACCGGGAAGTCGAGTGCCGGGTCTCGAAACGGAGCCGGGTCGGCCCAATTTAAAACGGAGAATAGAGTGCTGCCCTCTGCGGGTGAAAACCTGGAAGTACGTTGGTTAATGATTTCCAGTTCACCCCGCTTGGTCAGGCCCACTCGGAGGCGGATAACTCCGGAACGCCGAGGCCGATTTCCTCCGGGTATGGCTCGTTGCGTGCGGCAGGAGGCGGCGCAGCGTACGGTACCGAGCACTCGGAGATGCGGTGCAGCCCGCCGGAGTGACAGCGAAAGGCTGCGCACCGCTTTCCGCCTGCTAACTCGGCGTCCGTGAGACCGACCGACTTCGCTTTACCGCCGGAGCTAGAGTGGGGCAAGGGGCACGGTTGAGTACCGGAAGGATGACGTTCGCACACCGGGAAGTCGAGTGCCGGGCCGCTGAAAGCGAGCAGGGTGCCACCGCTCGGGGCCCCGGTTTGTCCGTCCCACCCGGAGGCCCATATCTCCGGAAGGCACAGGCCGATTTCCACCGGGTATGGCTCGTTGTGTGCGGCCGGACCAGGCGCAGCGGACGGTACCGAGCACTCGGAGGTCGGGCGCTGCCCGCCGGAGGTACAGCGAATGGCTGCAAACCACTTTCCGCCGCCTCCCTCCGCGGGCGTGAGACCGACGGTCGTCGGGTTTGTTTCCGCGGCTAGAGCAGGACGAGGGGCAGCGAACGGTACCGGAAGGAACCCGGTCGCACACCGGGAAGTCGACTAGCGGGCCGCCGAAAGCGAGCACGGGGCCCCGGTTTGTCCGTCCCACCCGGAGGCCCATATCTCTGGAAGGCACAGGCCGATTTCCACCGGGTATGGCTCGTTGTGTGCGGCAGGACCAGGCGCAGCGGACGGTACCGAGCACTCGGAGGTCGGGCGCTGCCCGCCGGAGGTACAGCGAAAGGCTGCAAACCACTTTCCGCCACCTCCCTCCGCGGGCGTGAGACCGACGGTCGTCGGGTTTGTTTCCGCGGCTAGAGCAGGACGAGGGGCAGCGAACGGTACCGGAACGAACCCGGTCGCACACCGGGAAGTCGACCAGCGGGCCGCCGAAAGCGTGCTCGGGTCCCCGGTTTGTCTGTCCCACCCGGAGGCTGATATCTGAGGAAGTCCGAGGCCGATCTCCTCCGGCTAACTCGGCGGGCAATGTGTCCCCCCCACCATCTTCGGCTGATTACCGTGGCTGGACCGGATCAAGGAGCAACGGAACCGTGCCAGAACGACGTCGGTCGGACGGCGTGAACTGATAGTGCCGAGGCCGGAAACCGAGCCGGAAATGTGCACCGATTTATTGGTCCCACTCGCAGGCCCATATCTCCGGAAGGCCGAGGCCGATTTCCTCCGGGTATGGTTCGCTGCGTGCAGCCGGAAGGGGAGCAGCGGACGGCACTGAGCAGCCGGAGGTGCGGCGCTGCCCGCCGGAGCTGCAAGCGAAAGGCTGCGCACCGCTTTCCGCTGGTTAACTCGGCAGGCCGTCAGGCCGACCGACTCCGCTTCAGCACGGGAGCTAGAGTCGGGCAAGGGGCACCGAAGGGTACCGGAAGGATCACGTTCGGACACCGGGAAGTCGAGTGCCGGGCCGCCGAAAGCGAGCTCGGGGCCCCGGTTTGTCCGTCCCACCCGGAGGCCCATATCTCGAGAAGGCACAGGCCGATTTCCTCCGGGTTTGGCTCGCTGCGTGCGGCCGGACGAGGCGCAGCGAACGGTACCGAGCACTCGGAGGTGCGGCGCTGCCCGCCGGAGGTACAGCGAAAGGCTGCAAACCGCTTTCCGCCTCCTCTCCCCTCGGGCGTGAGACCGACGGTCGTCTGGTTTGCTTCCGCGGCAAGAGCAGGACGAGGGGCACCGAGCGGTACCAGAACGAACCCGGTCGCACACCGGGATGTGGAGTGCCCGGCCCAAACCCGCTACCCCCCCCCCCCCCCCCCACCCGAAAGCGAGCCCCGGTTTGTGGATTAAAAGTGAAGCGGCAAAGATTTGTAAAACAGCGTGAAATGATGAACCAGAAGCCCAAAGTAATGGTGGGAATAAAAGTTCCGAAATGTGAAATGGTGAACCAGAAGTTGTGTGAACTGTTTAACCCAAAGTGGCAAAAATGGATTAAAAGGGGTGAAATGATCGACCGCAAAGCAGGGCAAGCATTAAACAAAAGCAGCAGCATTTTTTAAAAAGGGACAAATGGTTTACCAGAATCCCAAAAGAATGCTCAGAGACTTAAGTCCCAAAGGGGCAAATGGTTAACCAGAAGCTGGGTGAACTGCTTAACCCAAAGTGGGAAAAAGGATAAAAAAGGGGTGAACTGATCAACCAGAAGTCGACAACAATGTGCGGCGATTAAGTCTGAAAGAGGGAAAGGTTGACCGGAATGCAGGGAAATGATTAAACAAAAGCAGAAAAATTCAGTAAAAAGGGGCAAGTGGTGAACCAGAAGTTGGGTGAACTGCTTAACCAAAAGTGGGAAAGAGGATTAAAAGGGGTGAAATGATGAACCAGAAGGCGAAAGCAATGTGCCGCGTCGAAGTCCTAAAGGGGAAAAGGTTGACCAGAAAGCAGGGAAATGATTAAACAAAAGCAGAAAAATTCAGTAAAAAGGGGCAAGTGGTGAACCAGAAGTTGGGTGAACTGCTTAACCAAAAGTGGGAAAGAGGATTAAAAGGGGAGAAATGTTGAACCAGATGTCGAAAACAATGCGCGGCGATGAAGTCTGAAAGAGGAAAAGGTTGACCGCAAAGCAGGGAAAGCATTAAACAAAAGCAGCAGCATTTTAAAAAAAGGGACAAATGGTTTACCAGAATCCCAAAAGAATGCTCAGAGACTTAAGTACCAAAGGGCAAATGGTTAACCAGAAGCTGGGTGAACTGTTTAACCAAAAGTGGGAAAAAGGATTAAAAGGGGTGAAATGATTAACCAGAAGGCGAAAGCAATGTGCCGCGTCGAAGTCCTAAAGGGGAAAAGGTTGACCATAAAGCAGGGAAATGATTAAACAAAAGCAGAAAAATTCAGTAAAAAGGGGCAAATGGTTAACCAGAAGTTGGGTGAACTGCTTAACCAAAAGTGGGAAAGAGGATTAAAAGGGGAGAAATGTTGAACCAGATGTCGAAAACAATGCGCGGCGATGAAGTCTGAAAGAGGAAAAGGTTGACCGCAAAGCAGGGAAAGGATTAAACAAAAGCAGCAATATCTTTTAAAAAGGGACAAATGGTGAACCAGAATCACAAAAGAATGCTCAGAGACTTAAGTCCCAAAGGGGCAAATGGTTAACCAGAAGCTGGGTGAACTGTTTAACCAAAAGTGGGAAAAAGGATTAAAATGTTGTGAAATGATTAACCAGAAGGCGAAAGCAAAGTGCGGCGGCGAAGTCCAAAAGGGGAAAAGTTTGACAAGAAAGCAGGGAAATGATTAAACCAAAGCGGAAAAATTCAGTAAAAAGGGGCAAATGGTTAACCAGAAGCAGGGTGAACTGCTTAACCAAAAGCGGGAAAGAGGATTAAAAGGGGAGAAATGTTGAACCAGATGTCGAAAACAATGCGCGGCGATGAAGTCTGAAAGAGGAAAAGGTTGACCGCAAAGCAGGGAAAGGATTAAACAGAAGCAGCAATATCTTTTAAAAAGGGACAAATGGTGAACCAGAATCCCAAAAGAATGCTCAGAGACTTAAGTCCCAAAGGGGCAAATGGTTAACCAGAAGCTGGGTGAACTGTTTAACCAAAAGTGGGAAAAAGGATTAAAATGTTGTGAAATGATTAACCAGAAGGCGAAAGCAAAGTGCGGCGGCGAAGTCCTAAAGGGGAAAAGGTTGACCAGAAAGCAGGGAAATGATTAAACAAAAGCAGAAAAATTCAGTAAAAAGGGGCAAATGGTTAACCAGAAGTTGGGTGAACTGCTTAACCAAAAGTGGGAAAGAGGATTAAAAGGGGAGAAATGTTGAACCAGATGTCGAAAACAATGCGCGGCGATGAAGTCTGAAAGAGGAAAAGGTTGACCGCAAAGCAGGGAAAGGATTAAACAGAAGCAGCAATATCTTTTAAAAAGGGACAAATGGTGAACCAGAATCACAAAAGAATGCTCAGAGACTTAAGTCCCAAAGGGGCAAATGGTTAACCAGAAGCTGGGTGAACTGTTTAACCAAAAGTGGGAAAAAGGATTAAAAGGGGAGAAATGTTTAACCAGAAGGTGAAAGCAAAGTGCGGCGGCGAAGTCCAAAAGGGGAAAAGTTTGACAAGAAAGCAGGGAAATGATTAAACCAAAGCGGAAAAATTCAGTAAAAAAGGGGCAAATGGTTAAACAGAAGCAGGGTGAACTGCTTAACCCAAAGTGGGAAAAAGGATTAAAAGGGGAGAAATGTTTAACCAGATGTCGTAAACAAGGTGCGGCGATGAAGTCGGAAAGAGGGAAAGGTGGACCGCAAAGCAGGGAAAGCATTAAACAAAAGCAGCAACATTTTTAAAAAAGGGACAAATGGTGAACCAGAATCCCAAAATAATGCTCAGAGACTTAAGTCCCAAAGGGGAAATGGTGAACCAGAAGCTGGGTGAACTGGTGAACCAAAAGTGGGAAAAAGGATTAAAAGGGGAGAAATGTTTAACCAGAAGGCAAAAGCAAAGTGCGGCGGCGAAGTCCAAAAGGGGAAAAGGTTGACAAGAAAGCAGGGAAATGATTAAACCAAAGCGGAAAAATTCAGTAAAATGGGGCAAATGGTTAACCAGAAGCTGGGTGAAATGGTTAACCAAAAGTGGCAAAAAAAGATTTAAAGGGGAAAAATGATTAACCAGAAGTCGACAACAATGCGCGGCGATGAAGTCTGAAAGGGGAAAAGGTTGACCACATAGCAGGGAAACGATTAAACAAAAGCGGCAAAATTTTTAAAAAAGTGGCAAATGATTAACCAGAATCCCAAAAGAATGCTCAGGGACTAAGTCCCAAAGGGGAAATGGTTAACCAGAAGCTGGGGGAAATGGTTAACCAAAAGTTGCAAAAATGATTAAAAGGGGTGAAATGATCAACCAGAAGTCGAAAATTATGTGCGGCGGTGAAGTCTGAAAGAGGGAAAGGTTGACCAGAAAGCATTAAACAAAAGTGGCAACATTTTAAAAAAATTGGCAAATGGTTAACCAGAATCCCAAAAGAATGCTCAGAGACTAAGTCCCAAAGGGGAAATGGTTAACCAGAAGCTGGGGGAAATGGTTAACCAAAAGTTGCAAAAATGATTAAAAGGGGTGAAATGATTAACCAGGAGGCTAAAGCAATGTGCTGCGGTGAAGTCCTAAAGGGGAAAAGGTTGACCAGAAAGCAGGGAAAGCATTAAACAAAAGCGGCAACATTTTTTAAAAAGTGGCAAATGATTAACCAGAATCCCAAAAGAATGCTCAGAGACCAAGTCCCAAAGGGGAAATGGTTAACCAGAAGCTGGGGGAAATGGTTAACCAAAAGTTGCAAAAATGATTAAAAGGGGTGAAATGATTAACCAGGAGGCTGAAGCAATGTGCCGCGGTGAAGTCCTAAAGGGGAAAAGGTTGACCACAAAGCAGGGAAAGCATTAAACAAAAGCGGCAACATTTTTAAAAAAGTGGCAAATGATTAACCAGAATCCCAAAAGAATGCTCAGAGACTAAGTCCCAAAGGGGAAATGGTTAACCAGAAGCTGGGGGAAATGGTTAACCAAAAGTTGCAAAAATGATTAAAAGGGGTGAAATGATTAACCAGGAGGCTAAAGCAATGTGCCGCGGTGAAGTCTGAAAGAGGGAAAGGTTGACCAGAAAGCATTAAACAAAAGTGGCAACATTTTTAAAAAATTGGCAAATGGTTAACCAGAATCCCAAAAGAATGCTCAGAGACTAAGTCCCAAAGGGGAAATGGTTAACCAGAAGCTGGGGGAAATGGTTAACCAAAAGTTGCAAAAATGATTAAAAGGGGTGAAATGATTAACCAGGAGGCTAAAGCAATGTGCCGCGGTGAAGTCCTAAAGGGGAAAAGGTTGACCAGAAAGCAGGGAAAGCATTAAACAAAAGCGGCAACATTTTTTAAAAAGTGGCAAATGGTTAACCAGAATCCCAAAAGAATGCTCAGAGACCAAGTCCCAAAGGGGAAATGGTTAACCAGAAGCTGGGGGAAATGGTTAACCAAAAGTTGCAAAAATGATTAAAAGGGGTGAAATGATTAACCAGGAGGCTGAAGCAATGTGCCGCGGTGAAGTCTGAAAGAGGGAAAGGTTGACCAGAAAGCATTAAACAAAAGCGGCAACATTTTTTAAAAAGTGGCAAATGATTAACCAGAATCCCAAAAGAATGCTCAGAGACTAAGTCCCAAAGGGGAAATGGTTAACCAGAAGCTGGGGGAAATGGTTAACCAAAAGTTGCAAAAATGATTAAAAGGGGTGAAATGATCAACCAGAAGTCGAAAATAATGTGCGGCGATGAAGTCCTAAGGGGCAAAAGTCACCCAGAAGGCAGGGAAATGATCAAACGAAAGCAGCCAAAAAATTATTAAAAGAGGGGAACTGATGAACCAAAAGATGAGAAACGGCCCGCAGAGACTAAGTCCAAAACGGGAACTGGTGAACCGGAAATGATTAA
>NW_027139562.1:92500-95000 GCF_035084215.1 Heptranchias perlo
GAGTGCTGCCCTCTGCGGGTGAAAACCTGGAAGTACGTTGGTTAATGATTTCCAGTTCACCCCGCTTGGTCAGGCCCACTCGGAGGCGGATAACTCCGGAACGCCGAGGCCGATTTCCTCCGGGTATGGCTCGTTGCGTGCGGCAGGAGGCGGCGCAGCGTACGGTACCGAGCACTCGGAGATGCGGTGCTGCCCGCCGGAGTGACAGCGAAAGGCTGCGCACCGCTTTCCGCCTGGTAACTCGGCGTCCGTGAGACCGACCGACTCCGCTTTAGCACCGGAGCTAGAGTGGGGCAAGGGGCACCGAAGGGTACCGGAACGATCACGTTCGCATACCGGGAAGTCGAGTGACGGGCCGCTGAAAGCGAGCAGGGTGCCACCGCTCGGGGCCCCGGTTTGTCCGTCCCACCCGGAGGCCCATATCTCCGGAAGGCACAGGCCGATTTCCTCCGGGTATGGCTCGTTGTGTGCGGCCGGACCAGGCGCAGCGGACGGTACCGAGCACTGGGAGGTGCGATGCTGCCCGCCGGAGTGACAGCGAAAGGCTGCGCACCGCTTTCCGCCTGCTAACTCGGCGTCCGTGAGACCGACCGACTCCGCTTTACCGCCGGAGCTAGAGTGGGGCAAGGGGCACGGTTGAGTACCGGAAGGATGACGTTCGCACACCGGGAAGTCGACTAGCGGGCCGCCGAAAGCGAGCTCGGGGCCCCGGTTTGTCCGTCCCACCCGGAGGCCCATATCTCCGGAAGGCACAGGCCGATTTCCACCGGGTATGGCTCGTTGTGTGCGGCCGGACCAGGCGCAGCGGACGGTACCGAGCACTCGGAGGTCGGGCGCTGCCCGCCGGAGGTACAGCGAAAGGCTGCAAACCACTTTCCGCCGCCTCCCTCCGCGGGCGTGAGACCGACGGTCGTCGGGTTTAGTTCCGCGGCTAGAGCAGGACGAGGGGCAGCGAACGGTACCGGAACGAACCCGGTCGCACACCGGGAAGTCGAGTGCCGGGTCTCGAAACGGAGCCGGGTCGGCCCAGTTTAAAACGGAGAAGAGAGTGCTGCCCTCTGCGGGTGAAAACATGGAAGTACGTTGGTTAATGATTTCCAGTTCACCCCGCTTGGTCAGGCCCACTCGGAGGCGGATAACTCCGGAACGCCGAGGCCGATTTCCTCCGGGTATGGCTCGTTGCGTGCGGCAGGAGGAGGCGCAGCGTTCGGTACCGAGCACTCGGAGGTGCGGTGCTGCCCGCCGGAGTGACAGCGAAAGGCTGCGCACCCCTTTCCGCCTGCTAACTCGGCGTCCGTGAGACCGACCGACTCCGCTTTAGCACCGGAGCTAGAGTGGTTTGCAGCCTTTACGGTACAGGGTACCTGGAGCTCTCACCTCCGGCTCCCGCGAGCTGGTGCTGTCGGGGAGCGATGGTTTAAAGACTCGAGTGTCTGTCGTCGGTTGTCGAGCTGCAGCCTCAAACGTTCGAGAGAATGTGTACCTGCCCCTCGGATCGCCCCGCCAGCGGGTCGGCTTGTACCTCACTCAGTCCGTTTTGCTCTTCTCGTCCTCCCGGCAACGGTGGCCGCAGAGCACCTGCCTCTGTTGGCCGTGGTGCGGGTCGGTCGGTCGGTCGGCTCCGGCGTCTTTCTCTGACCCGCGTCACCTCGCGAGCGCCCTGACCACAAAATCTCGGTGAAACCCTTGTCTCGCTTGATGATCGACTGGTGATGCTTACCACGATGTTGGGGCCGTGCCAGGCTGGGGCTCTGCCCTCCTTTTGCCGGAGGTGTAGAGCGTTGGGCGGTCCAGGTTTGGCCCTCAGGGGGATGAAACACCAAGCCGAAAACAAAAACGTACAACTCTTAGCGGTGGATCACTCGGCTCGTGCGTCGATGAAGAACGCAGCTAGCTGCGAGAATTAATGTGAATTGCAGGACACATTGATCATCGACACTTTGAACGCACTTTGCGGCCCCGGGTTCCTCCCGGGGCTACGCCTGTCTGAGGGTCGCTTGACAAATCAATCGCACTCGCCTTGCCTCCGGGTTTAGAAAGGCGGGAGCGCCGCTGGGGTGTCGCAGAGGCCTTGTTCCTCTTTGTCCCCCTAAGTGCAGACCCGGAGTCTCCGCCTCGGGAGAGTTCGACCCTAGGTCCTTGCTGCGGGCGCCGGCCTTTCCAGCGCGGCTGTCAGTGGGTTGCAAAACGATTGACCGCGTCGCTGTTGGACTGGTGTGGCCTCGCCGAGGCCAGAGCGGGGGTTGTCTCTCTGTGGAGTGCAGAGCAGAGATCGTTCGGTGAATTGGTAAAAGCGAAGAAGCTAGCTTCTCGTGGGTGCCTTTGGTCGCAGCTCGGTTCGTCGGTAGTCGTCCCGGTCGGTGTTGGCCGAGGATAGCTTGACGCAGAGACACGGGGGGGTGAGGGTGCTGTGCTGGCTTTTTCGCGCGTCGGTGGTTTTGCAGAGTCGCTGCGTCGCTGCGTGTTGCGCTGGACTTTGCTGTCCTTCCACACGCGGCCC
>NW_027139562.1:100000-110000 GCF_035084215.1 Heptranchias perlo
GATTGTGGGGTAGTGCCCGGGAGGGTGAGCTTTTAATTCGGCAGGAGGCATGTGGGGCCCTGGAGAACTCATCAACCTGTCAGTCAATGAGTTGTCACCAATGCAGTTGGTTAATGAGTTGCCAAATGTAAAGTTGGTTAATCAGTTGCCAAATATAAATTTGGTTAATGAGTTGCCACTTCAACTTTTCACTGCGGTTGGTTACAGTTAGTGTTCTCGGGCTTAATAGTCGCCCAAGGGGGTGTATAGCGGTCGATGGCCGTTGTGGAGTGCGTTTATTGTGGGTTGATTTTGACTTTGCCTCGCTGGTGGAATTTGTGGGAGGCAGGCAAGGGGATTGGTGTGGGTTGGTTGGCCGGAAGGGAGCTGCTTGCATTGGGGTGTTATCCTGACTTTGTTTCGCTGGTGAGAGTAGGCAGCGGCAGGCAGGCAAGCGGAATGTCGTGTGGGGTGCAGTGAGAGGTTGTAATGACGCTGCTTTGCAGCTGACCATGTGCCCTGATTTGTGACGCCCGTTTGGAGGCTGATATCTGAGGAAGGCCGAGGCCGATTTCCTCCGGGTATGGCTCGTTGCGTGCGGCAGGGGGAGGCGCAGCGTACGGTACCGAGCACTCGGAGGTGCGGTGCTGCCCGCCGGAGTGACAGCGAAAGGCTGCGCACCGCTTTCCGCCTGGTAACTCGGCGTCCGTGAGACCGACCGACTCCGCTTTAGCGCCGGAGCTAGAGTGGGGCAAGGGGCACGTTTGGGTACCGGAACGATCACGTTCGCATACCGGGAAGTCGAGTGCCGGGCCGCTGAAAGCGAGCAGGGTGCCACCGCTCGGGGCCCCGGTTTGTCCGTCCCACCCGGAGGCCCATATCTCCGGAAGGCACAGGCCGATTTCCACCGGGTATGGCTCGTTGTGTGCGGCCGGACCAGGCGCAGCGGACGGTACCGAGCACTCGGAGGTCGGGCGCTGCCCGCCGGAGGTACAGCGAAAGGCTGCAAACCACTTTCCGCCTGGTAACTCGGCGTCTGTGAGACCGACCGACTCCGCTTTACCGCCGGAGCTAGAGTGGGGCAAGGGGCACCGTTGGGTACTGGAACGATCACGTTCGCACACCGGGAAGTCGAGTGCCGGGTCTCGAAACGGAGCCGGGTCGGCCCAATTTAAAACGGAGAATAGAGTGCTGCCCTCTGCGGGTGAAAACCTGGAAGTACGTTGGTTAATGATTTCCAGTTCACCCCGCTTGGTCAGGCCCACTCGGAGGCGGATAACTCCGGAACGCCGAGGCCGATTTCCTCCGGGTATGGCTCGTTGCGTGCGGCAGGAGGAGGCGCAGCGTACGGTACCGAGCACTCGGAGGTGCGGTGCTGCCCGCCGGAGTGACAGCGAAAGGCTGCGCACCGCTTTCCGCCTGGTAACTCGGCGTCTGTGAGACCGACCGACTCCGCTTTACCGCCGGAGCTAGAGTGGGGCAAGGGGCACCGTTGGGTACCGGAACGATCACGTTCGCACACCGTGAAGTCGAGTGCCGGGCCGCTGAAAGCGAGCAGGGTGCCACCGCTCGGGGCCCCGGTTTGTCCGTCCCACCCGGAGGCCCATATCTCCGGAAGGCACAGGCCGATTTCCTCCGGGTATGGCTCGTTGTATGCGGCCGGACCAGGCGCAGCGGACGGTACCGAGCACTCGGAGGTCCGGCGCTGCCCGCCGGAGGTACAGCGAAAGGCTGCAAACCACTTTCCGCCGCCTCCCTCCGCGGGCGTGAGACCGACGGTCATCGGGTTTGGTTCCGCGGCTCGAGCAGGACGAGGGGCAGCGAACGGTACCGGAACGAACCCGGTCGCACACCGGGAAGTCGAGTGCCGGGTCTCGAAACGGAGCCGGGTCGGCCCAGTTTAAAACGGAGAAGAGAGTGCTGCCCTCTGCGGGTGAAAACCTGGAAGTACGTTGGTTAATGATTTCCAGTTCACCCCGCTTGGTCAGGCCCACTCGGAGGCGGATAACTCCGGAACGCCGAGGCCGATTTCCTCCGGGTATGGCTCGTTGCGTGCGGCAGGAGGAGGCGCAGCGTACGGTACCGAGCACTCGGAGGTGCGGTGCTGCCCGCCGGAGTGACAGCGAAAGGCTGCGCACCGCTTTCCGCCTGCTAACTCGGCGTCCGTGAGACCGACCGACTCCGCTTTAGCACCGGAGCTAGAGTGGGGCAAGGGGCACCGAAGGGTACCGGAACGATCACGTTCGCATACCGGGAAGTCGAGTGCCGGGCCGCTGAAAGCGAGCAGGGTGCCACCGACTCGTCGGGCCAACTCGGAGGCTGATATCTCAGGAAGGCCGAGGCCGATTTCCTCCGGGTATGGCTTGTTGCGTGCGGCAGGAGGAGGCGCAGCGTACGGTACCGAGCACTCGGAGGTGCGATGCTGCCCGCCGGAGTGACAGCGAAAGGCTGCGCACCGCTTTCCGCCTGGTAACTCGGCGTCCGTGAGACCGACCGACTCCGCTTTAGCGCCGGAGCTAGAGTGGGGCAAGGGGCACGTTTGGGTACCGGAACGATCACGTTCGCATACCGGGAAGTCGAGTGCCGGGCCGCTGAAAGCGAGCAGGGTGCCACCGACTCGTCGGGCCCACTCGGAGGCTGATATCTCAGGAAGGCCGAGGCCGATTTCCTCCGGGTATGGCTCGTTGCGTGCGGCAGGAGGCGGCGCAGCGTACGGTACCGAGCACTGGGAGGTGCGATGCTGCCCGCCGGAGTGACAGCGAAAGGCTGCGCACCGCTTTCCGCCTGCTAACTCGGCGTCCGTGAGACCGACCGACTTCGCTTTACCGCCGGAGCTAGAGTGGGGCAAGAGGCACGGTTGGGTACCGGAACGATCACGTTCGCACACCGGGAAGTCGAGTGCCGGGTCTCGAAACGGAGCCGGGTCGGCCCAATTTAAAACGGAGAATAGAGTGCTGCCCTCTGCGGGTGAAAACCTGGAAGTACGTTGGTTAATGATTTCCAGTTCACCCCGCTTGGTCAGGCCCACTCGGAGGCGGATAACTCCGGAACGCCGAGGCCGATTTCCTCCGGGTATGGCTCGTTGCGTGCGGCAGGAGGCGGCGCAGCGTACGGTACCGAGCACTCGGAGATGCGGTGCAGCCCGCCGGAGTGACAGCGAAAGGCTGCGCACCGCTTTCCGCCTGCTAACTCGGCGTCCGTGAGACCGACCGACTTCGCTTTACCGCCGGAGCTAGAGTGGGGCAAGGGGCACGGTTGAGTACCGGAAGGATGACGTTCGCACACCGGGAAGTCGAGTGCCGGGCCGCTGAAAGCGAGCAGGGTGCCACCGCTCGGGGCCCCGGTTTGTCCGTCCCACCCGGAGGCCCATATCTCCGGAAGGCACAGGCCGATTTCCACCGGGTATGGCTCGTTGTGTGCGGCCGGACCAGGCGCAGCGGACGGTACCGAGCACTCGGAGGTCGGGCGCTGCCCGCCGGAGGTACAGCGAATGGCTGCAAACCACTTTCCGCCGCCTCCCTCCGCGGGCGTGAGACCGACGGTCGTCGGGTTTGTTTCCGCGGCTAGAGCAGGACGAGGGGCAGCGAACGGTACCGGAAGGAACCCGGTCGCACACCGGGAAGTCGACTAGCGGGCCGCCGAAAGCGAGCACGGGGCCCCGGTTTGTCCGTCCCACCCGGAGGCCCATATCTCTGGAAGGCACAGGCCGATTTCCACCGGGTATGGCTCGTTGTGTGCGGCAGGACCAGGCGCAGCGGACGGTACCGAGCACTCGGAGGTCGGGCGCTGCCCGCCGGAGGTACAGCGAAAGGCTGCAAACCACTTTCCGCCACCTCCCTCCGCGGGCGTGAGACCGACGGTCGTCGGGTTTGTTTCCGCGGCTAGAGCAGGACGAGGGGCAGCGAACGGTACCGGAACGAACCCGGTCGCACACCGGGAAGTCGACCAGCGGGCCGCCGAAAGCGTGCTCGGGTCCCCGGTTTGTCTGTCCCACCCGGAGGCTGATATCTGAGGAAGTCCGAGGCCGATCTCCTCCGGCTAACTCGGCGGGCAATGTGTCCCCCCCACCATCTTCGGCTGATTACCGTGGCTGGACCGGATCAAGGAGCAACGGAACCGTGCCAGAACGACGTCGGTCGGACGGCGTGAACTGATAGTGCCGAGGCCGGAAACCGAGCCGGAAATGTGCACCGATTTATTGGTCCCACTCGCAGGCCCATATCTCCGGAAGGCCGAGGCCGATTTCCTCCGGGTATGGTTCGCTGCGTGCAGCCGGAAGGGGAGCAGCGGACGGCACTGAGCAGCCGGAGGTGCGGCGCTGCCCGCCGGAGCTGCAAGCGAAAGGCTGCGCACCGCTTTCCGCTGGTTAACTCGGCAGGCCGTCAGGCCGACCGACTCCGCTTCAGCACGGGAGCTAGAGTCGGGCAAGGGGCACCGAAGGGTACCGGAAGGATCACGTTCGGACACCGGGAAGTCGAGTGCCGGGCCGCCGAAAGCGAGCTCGGGGCCCCGGTTTGTCCGTCCCACCCGGAGGCCCATATCTCGAGAAGGCACAGGCCGATTTCCTCCGGGTTTGGCTCGCTGCGTGCGGCCGGACGAGGCGCAGCGAACGGTACCGAGCACTCGGAGGTGCGGCGCTGCCCGCCGGAGGTACAGCGAAAGGCTGCAAACCGCTTTCCGCCTCCTCTCCCCTCGGGCGTGAGACCGACGGTCGTCTGGTTTGCTTCCGCGGCAAGAGCAGGACGAGGGGCACCGAGCGGTACCAGAACGAACCCGGTCGCACACCGGGATGTGGAGTGCCCGGCCCAAACCCGCTACCCCCCCCCCCCCCCCCCACCCGAAAGCGAGCCCCGGTTTGTGGATTAAAAGTGAAGCGGCAAAGATTTGTAAAACAGCGTGAAATGATGAACCAGAAGCCCAAAGTAATGGTGGGAATAAAAGTTCCGAAATGTGAAATGGTGAACCAGAAGTTGTGTGAACTGTTTAACCCAAAGTGGCAAAAATGGATTAAAAGGGGTGAAATGATCGACCGCAAAGCAGGGCAAGCATTAAACAAAAGCAGCAGCATTTTTTAAAAAGGGACAAATGGTTTACCAGAATCCCAAAAGAATGCTCAGAGACTTAAGTCCCAAAGGGGCAAATGGTTAACCAGAAGCTGGGTGAACTGCTTAACCCAAAGTGGGAAAAAGGATAAAAAAGGGGTGAACTGATCAACCAGAAGTCGACAACAATGTGCGGCGATTAAGTCTGAAAGAGGGAAAGGTTGACCGGAATGCAGGGAAATGATTAAACAAAAGCAGAAAAATTCAGTAAAAAGGGGCAAGTGGTGAACCAGAAGTTGGGTGAACTGCTTAACCAAAAGTGGGAAAGAGGATTAAAAGGGGTGAAATGATGAACCAGAAGGCGAAAGCAATGTGCCGCGTCGAAGTCCTAAAGGGGAAAAGGTTGACCAGAAAGCAGGGAAATGATTAAACAAAAGCAGAAAAATTCAGTAAAAAGGGGCAAGTGGTGAACCAGAAGTTGGGTGAACTGCTTAACCAAAAGTGGGAAAGAGGATTAAAAGGGGAGAAATGTTGAACCAGATGTCGAAAACAATGCGCGGCGATGAAGTCTGAAAGAGGAAAAGGTTGACCGCAAAGCAGGGAAAGCATTAAACAAAAGCAGCAGCATTTTAAAAAAAGGGACAAATGGTTTACCAGAATCCCAAAAGAATGCTCAGAGACTTAAGTACCAAAGGGCAAATGGTTAACCAGAAGCTGGGTGAACTGTTTAACCAAAAGTGGGAAAAAGGATTAAAAGGGGTGAAATGATTAACCAGAAGGCGAAAGCAATGTGCCGCGTCGAAGTCCTAAAGGGGAAAAGGTTGACCATAAAGCAGGGAAATGATTAAACAAAAGCAGAAAAATTCAGTAAAAAGGGGCAAATGGTTAACCAGAAGTTGGGTGAACTGCTTAACCAAAAGTGGGAAAGAGGATTAAAAGGGGAGAAATGTTGAACCAGATGTCGAAAACAATGCGCGGCGATGAAGTCTGAAAGAGGAAAAGGTTGACCGCAAAGCAGGGAAAGGATTAAACAAAAGCAGCAATATCTTTTAAAAAGGGACAAATGGTGAACCAGAATCACAAAAGAATGCTCAGAGACTTAAGTCCCAAAGGGGCAAATGGTTAACCAGAAGCTGGGTGAACTGTTTAACCAAAAGTGGGAAAAAGGATTAAAATGTTGTGAAATGATTAACCAGAAGGCGAAAGCAAAGTGCGGCGGCGAAGTCCAAAAGGGGAAAAGTTTGACAAGAAAGCAGGGAAATGATTAAACCAAAGCGGAAAAATTCAGTAAAAAGGGGCAAATGGTTAACCAGAAGCAGGGTGAACTGCTTAACCAAAAGCGGGAAAGAGGATTAAAAGGGGAGAAATGTTGAACCAGATGTCGAAAACAATGCGCGGCGATGAAGTCTGAAAGAGGAAAAGGTTGACCGCAAAGCAGGGAAAGGATTAAACAGAAGCAGCAATATCTTTTAAAAAGGGACAAATGGTGAACCAGAATCCCAAAAGAATGCTCAGAGACTTAAGTCCCAAAGGGGCAAATGGTTAACCAGAAGCTGGGTGAACTGTTTAACCAAAAGTGGGAAAAAGGATTAAAATGTTGTGAAATGATTAACCAGAAGGCGAAAGCAAAGTGCGGCGGCGAAGTCCTAAAGGGGAAAAGGTTGACCAGAAAGCAGGGAAATGATTAAACAAAAGCAGAAAAATTCAGTAAAAAGGGGCAAATGGTTAACCAGAAGTTGGGTGAACTGCTTAACCAAAAGTGGGAAAGAGGATTAAAAGGGGAGAAATGTTGAACCAGATGTCGAAAACAATGCGCGGCGATGAAGTCTGAAAGAGGAAAAGGTTGACCGCAAAGCAGGGAAAGGATTAAACAGAAGCAGCAATATCTTTTAAAAAGGGACAAATGGTGAACCAGAATCACAAAAGAATGCTCAGAGACTTAAGTCCCAAAGGGGCAAATGGTTAACCAGAAGCTGGGTGAACTGTTTAACCAAAAGTGGGAAAAAGGATTAAAAGGGGAGAAATGTTTAACCAGAAGGTGAAAGCAAAGTGCGGCGGCGAAGTCCAAAAGGGGAAAAGTTTGACAAGAAAGCAGGGAAATGATTAAACCAAAGCGGAAAAATTCAGTAAAAAAGGGGCAAATGGTTAAACAGAAGCAGGGTGAACTGCTTAACCCAAAGTGGGAAAAAGGATTAAAAGGGGAGAAATGTTTAACCAGATGTCGTAAACAAGGTGCGGCGATGAAGTCGGAAAGAGGGAAAGGTGGACCGCAAAGCAGGGAAAGCATTAAACAAAAGCAGCAACATTTTTAAAAAAGGGACAAATGGTGAACCAGAATCCCAAAATAATGCTCAGAGACTTAAGTCCCAAAGGGGAAATGGTGAACCAGAAGCTGGGTGAACTGGTGAACCAAAAGTGGGAAAAAGGATTAAAAGGGGAGAAATGTTTAACCAGAAGGCAAAAGCAAAGTGCGGCGGCGAAGTCCAAAAGGGGAAAAGGTTGACAAGAAAGCAGGGAAATGATTAAACCAAAGCGGAAAAATTCAGTAAAATGGGGCAAATGGTTAACCAGAAGCTGGGTGAAATGGTTAACCAAAAGTGGCAAAAAAAGATTTAAAGGGGAAAAATGATTAACCAGAAGTCGACAACAATGCGCGGCGATGAAGTCTGAAAGGGGAAAAGGTTGACCACATAGCAGGGAAACGATTAAACAAAAGCGGCAAAATTTTTAAAAAAGTGGCAAATGATTAACCAGAATCCCAAAAGAATGCTCAGGGACTAAGTCCCAAAGGGGAAATGGTTAACCAGAAGCTGGGGGAAATGGTTAACCAAAAGTTGCAAAAATGATTAAAAGGGGTGAAATGATCAACCAGAAGTCGAAAATTATGTGCGGCGGTGAAGTCTGAAAGAGGGAAAGGTTGACCAGAAAGCATTAAACAAAAGTGGCAACATTTTAAAAAAATTGGCAAATGGTTAACCAGAATCCCAAAAGAATGCTCAGAGACTAAGTCCCAAAGGGGAAATGGTTAACCAGAAGCTGGGGGAAATGGTTAACCAAAAGTTGCAAAAATGATTAAAAGGGGTGAAATGATTAACCAGGAGGCTAAAGCAATGTGCTGCGGTGAAGTCCTAAAGGGGAAAAGGTTGACCAGAAAGCAGGGAAAGCATTAAACAAAAGCGGCAACATTTTTTAAAAAGTGGCAAATGATTAACCAGAATCCCAAAAGAATGCTCAGAGACCAAGTCCCAAAGGGGAAATGGTTAACCAGAAGCTGGGGGAAATGGTTAACCAAAAGTTGCAAAAATGATTAAAAGGGGTGAAATGATTAACCAGGAGGCTGAAGCAATGTGCCGCGGTGAAGTCCTAAAGGGGAAAAGGTTGACCACAAAGCAGGGAAAGCATTAAACAAAAGCGGCAACATTTTTAAAAAAGTGGCAAATGATTAACCAGAATCCCAAAAGAATGCTCAGAGACTAAGTCCCAAAGGGGAAATGGTTAACCAGAAGCTGGGGGAAATGGTTAACCAAAAGTTGCAAAAATGATTAAAAGGGGTGAAATGATTAACCAGGAGGCTAAAGCAATGTGCCGCGGTGAAGTCTGAAAGAGGGAAAGGTTGACCAGAAAGCATTAAACAAAAGTGGCAACATTTTTAAAAAATTGGCAAATGGTTAACCAGAATCCCAAAAGAATGCTCAGAGACTAAGTCCCAAAGGGGAAATGGTTAACCAGAAGCTGGGGGAAATGGTTAACCAAAAGTTGCAAAAATGATTAAAAGGGGTGAAATGATTAACCAGGAGGCTAAAGCAATGTGCCGCGGTGAAGTCCTAAAGGGGAAAAGGTTGACCAGAAAGCAGGGAAAGCATTAAACAAAAGCGGCAACATTTTTTAAAAAGTGGCAAATGGTTAACCAGAATCCCAAAAGAATGCTCAGAGACCAAGTCCCAAAGGGGAAATGGTTAACCAGAAGCTGGGGGAAATGGTTAACCAAAAGTTGCAAAAATGATTAAAAGGGGTGAAATGATTAACCAGGAGGCTGAAGCAATGTGCCGCGGTGAAGTCTGAAAGAGGGAAAGGTTGACCAGAAAGCATTAAACAAAAGCGGCAACATTTTTTAAAAAGTGGCAAATGATTAACCAGAATCCCAAAAGAATGCTCAGAGACTAAGTCCCAAAGGGGAAATGGTTAACCAGAAGCTGGGGGAAATGGTTAACCAAAAGTTGCAAAAATGATTAAAAGGGGTGAAATGATCAACCAGAAGTCGAAAATAATGTGCGGCGATGAAGTCCTAAGGGGCAAAAGTCACCCAGAAGGCAGGGAAATGATCAAACGAAAGCAGCCAAAAAATTATTAAAAGAGGGGAACTGATGAACCAAAAGATGAGAAACGGCCCGCAGAGACTAAGTCCAAAACGGGAACTGGTGAACCGGAAATGATTAACCAAAAACTAAGTCCGAAGAGGGAACTGGTAAACCAGAACTGAGTAACCCGATTTTTAAAATTAATTATAAATGGGGAAACGATTGAGCAAAAGGCGGAAATTAAGTCACAGGGACCATGTCCGAAAGGGCAAGAGGTTACCCCGTAGGGGGCATTCGTCAACTCAATCTGAAAACTTTGGAGGCAAATCTGACCAAAATGCGGAAATCGGACCACACCGCGAGGGGCGCCATTCGACGGGGCAGGGTTAGACGCGTCGAACGGTACCTGAAGGTCCCGGCTGCGACACGTGAGTCCGGAGATATGGCCAGTCAAAGTCTGATGGGAGGTACCGAAGCCGAAAAATCGAAACGCGTTTGCGGCGATTCGGTGTCAGAGAGTCGGTCACGAATTCAAATTCGTCCCGCTGATTCGCCAATTGCCAGCCGGTTCCGGGGGGATTGGCGGGGTACCTGCAGGATAGTAAGAGGTGGCATGTCGAGACTTAGCCTGTTTACCAGACTTGTGTCTAGCGCCTCCAGGTCTGCAGAGACCGACCCGGG
>NW_027139562.1:122500-130000 GCF_035084215.1 Heptranchias perlo
GGCTGCGCACCGCTTTCCGCCTGGTAACTCGGCGTCTGTGAGACCGACCGACTCCGCTTTACCGCCGGAGCTAGAGTGGGGCAAGGGGCACCGTTGGGTACCGGAACGATCACGTTCGCACACCGTGAAGTCGAGTGCCGGGCCGCTGAAAGCGAGCAGGGTGCCACCGCTCGGGGCCCCGGTTTGTCCGTCCCACCCGGAGGCCCATATCTCCGGAAGGCACAGGCCGATTTCCTCCGGGTATGGCTCGTTGTATGCGGCCGGACCAGGCGCAGCGGACGGTACCGAGCACTCGGAGGTCCGGCGCTGCCCGCCGGAGGTACAGCGAAAGGCTGCAAACCACTTTCCGCCGCCTCCCTCCGCGGGCGTGAGACCGACGGTCATCGGGTTTGGTTCCGCGGCTCGAGCAGGACGAGGGGCAGCGAACGGTACCGGAACGAACCCGGTCGCACACCGGGAAGTCGAGTGCCGGGTCTCGAAACGGAGCCGGGTCGGCCCAGTTTAAAACGGAGAAGAGAGTGCTGCCCTCTGCGGGTGAAAACCTGGAAGTACGTTGGTTAATGATTTCCAGTTCACCCCGCTTGGTCAGGCCCACTCGGAGGCGGATAACTCCGGAACGCCGAGGCCGATTTCCTCCGGGTATGGCTCGTTGCGTGCGGCAGGAGGAGGCGCAGCGTACGGTACCGAGCACTCGGAGGTGCGGTGCTGCCCGCCGGAGTGACAGCGAAAGGCTGCGCACCGCTTTCCGCCTGCTAACTCGGCGTCCGTGAGACCGACCGACTCCGCTTTAGCACCGGAGCTAGAGTGGGGCAAGGGGCACCGAAGGGTACCGGAACGATCACGTTCGCATACCGGGAAGTCGAGTGCCGGGCCGCTGAAAGCGAGCAGGGTGCCACCGACTCGTCGGGCCAACTCGGAGGCTGATATCTCAGGAAGGCCGAGGCCGATTTCCTCCGGGTATGGCTTGTTGCGTGCGGCAGGAGGAGGCGCAGCGTACGGTACCGAGCACTCGGAGGTGCGATGCTGCCCGCCGGAGTGACAGCGAAAGGCTGCGCACCGCTTTCCGCCTGGTAACTCGGCGTCCGTGAGACCGACCGACTCCGCTTTAGCGCCGGAGCTAGAGTGGGGCAAGGGGCACGTTTGGGTACCGGAACGATCACGTTCGCATACCGGGAAGTCGAGTGCCGGGCCGCTGAAAGCGAGCAGGGTGCCACCGACTCGTCGGGCCCACTCGGAGGCTGATATCTCAGGAAGGCCGAGGCCGATTTCCTCCGGGTATGGCTCGTTGCGTGCGGCAGGAGGCGGCGCAGCGTACGGTACCGAGCACTGGGAGGTGCGATGCTGCCCGCCGGAGTGACAGCGAAAGGCTGCGCACCGCTTTCCGCCTGCTAACTCGGCGTCCGTGAGACCGACCGACTTCGCTTTACCGCCGGAGCTAGAGTGGGGCAAGAGGCACGGTTGGGTACCGGAACGATCACGTTCGCACACCGGGAAGTCGAGTGCCGGGTCTCGAAACGGAGCCGGGTCGGCCCAATTTAAAACGGAGAATAGAGTGCTGCCCTCTGCGGGTGAAAACCTGGAAGTACGTTGGTTAATGATTTCCAGTTCACCCCGCTTGGTCAGGCCCACTCGGAGGCGGATAACTCCGGAACGCCGAGGCCGATTTCCTCCGGGTATGGCTCGTTGCGTGCGGCAGGAGGCGGCGCAGCGTACGGTACCGAGCACTCGGAGATGCGGTGCAGCCCGCCGGAGTGACAGCGAAAGGCTGCGCACCGCTTTCCGCCTGCTAACTCGGCGTCCGTGAGACCGACCGACTTCGCTTTACCGCCGGAGCTAGAGTGGGGCAAGGGGCACGGTTGAGTACCGGAAGGATGACGTTCGCACACCGGGAAGTCGAGTGCCGGGCCGCTGAAAGCGAGCAGGGTGCCACCGCTCGGGGCCCCGGTTTGTCCGTCCCACCCGGAGGCCCATATCTCCGGAAGGCACAGGCCGATTTCCACCGGGTATGGCTCGTTGTGTGCGGCCGGACCAGGCGCAGCGGACGGTACCGAGCACTCGGAGGTCGGGCGCTGCCCGCCGGAGGTACAGCGAATGGCTGCAAACCACTTTCCGCCGCCTCCCTCCGCGGGCGTGAGACCGACGGTCGTCGGGTTTGTTTCCGCGGCTAGAGCAGGACGAGGGGCAGCGAACGGTACCGGAAGGAACCCGGTCGCACACCGGGAAGTCGACTAGCGGGCCGCCGAAAGCGAGCACGGGGCCCCGGTTTGTCCGTCCCACCCGGAGGCCCATATCTCTGGAAGGCACAGGCCGATTTCCACCGGGTATGGCTCGTTGTGTGCGGCAGGACCAGGCGCAGCGGACGGTACCGAGCACTCGGAGGTCGGGCGCTGCCCGCCGGAGGTACAGCGAAAGGCTGCAAACCACTTTCCGCCACCTCCCTCCGCGGGCGTGAGACCGACGGTCGTCGGGTTTGTTTCCGCGGCTAGAGCAGGACGAGGGGCAGCGAACGGTACCGGAACGAACCCGGTCGCACACCGGGAAGTCGACCAGCGGGCCGCCGAAAGCGTGCTCGGGTCCCCGGTTTGTCTGTCCCACCCGGAGGCTGATATCTGAGGAAGTCCGAGGCCGATCTCCTCCGGCTAACTCGGCGGGCAATGTGTCCCCCCCACCATCTTCGGCTGATTACCGTGGCTGGACCGGATCAAGGAGCAACGGAACCGTGCCAGAACGACGTCGGTCGGACGGCGTGAACTGATAGTGCCGAGGCCGGAAACCGAGCCGGAAATGTGCACCGATTTATTGGTCCCACTCGCAGGCCCATATCTCCGGAAGGCCGAGGCCGATTTCCTCCGGGTATGGTTCGCTGCGTGCAGCCGGAAGGGGAGCAGCGGACGGCACTGAGCAGCCGGAGGTGCGGCGCTGCCCGCCGGAGCTGCAAGCGAAAGGCTGCGCACCGCTTTCCGCTGGTTAACTCGGCAGGCCGTCAGGCCGACCGACTCCGCTTCAGCACGGGAGCTAGAGTCGGGCAAGGGGCACCGAAGGGTACCGGAAGGATCACGTTCGGACACCGGGAAGTCGAGTGCCGGGCCGCCGAAAGCGAGCTCGGGGCCCCGGTTTGTCCGTCCCACCCGGAGGCCCATATCTCGAGAAGGCACAGGCCGATTTCCTCCGGGTTTGGCTCGCTGCGTGCGGCCGGACGAGGCGCAGCGAACGGTACCGAGCACTCGGAGGTGCGGCGCTGCCCGCCGGAGGTACAGCGAAAGGCTGCAAACCGCTTTCCGCCTCCTCTCCCCTCGGGCGTGAGACCGACGGTCGTCTGGTTTGCTTCCGCGGCAAGAGCAGGACGAGGGGCACCGAGCGGTACCAGAACGAACCCGGTCGCACACCGGGATGTGGAGTGCCCGGCCCAAACCCGCTACCCCCCCCCCCCCCCCCACCCGAAAGCGAGCCCCGGTTTGTGGATTAAAAGTGAAGCGGCAAAGATTTGTAAAACAGCGTGAAATGATGAACCAGAAGCCCAAAGTAATGGTGGGAATAAAAGTTCCGAAATGTGAAATGGTGAACCAGAAGTTGTGTGAACTGTTTAACCCAAAGTGGCAAAAATGGATTAAAAGGGGTGAAATGATCGACCGCAAAGCAGGGCAAGCATTAAACAAAAGCAGCAGCATTTTTTAAAAAGGGACAAATGGTTTACCAGAATCCCAAAAGAATGCTCAGAGACTTAAGTCCCAAAGGGGCAAATGGTTAACCAGAAGCTGGGTGAACTGCTTAACCCAAAGTGGGAAAAAGGATAAAAAAGGGGTGAACTGATCAACCAGAAGTCGACAACAATGTGCGGCGATTAAGTCTGAAAGAGGGAAAGGTTGACCGGAATGCAGGGAAATGATTAAACAAAAGCAGAAAAATTCAGTAAAAAGGGGCAAGTGGTGAACCAGAAGTTGGGTGAACTGCTTAACCAAAAGTGGGAAAGAGGATTAAAAGGGGTGAAATGATGAACCAGAAGGCGAAAGCAATGTGCCGCGTCGAAGTCCTAAAGGGGAAAAGGTTGACCAGAAAGCAGGGAAATGATTAAACAAAAGCAGAAAAATTCAGTAAAAAGGGGCAAGTGGTGAACCAGAAGTTGGGTGAACTGCTTAACCAAAAGTGGGAAAGAGGATTAAAAGGGGAGAAATGTTGAACCAGATGTCGAAAACAATGCGCGGCGATGAAGTCTGAAAGAGGAAAAGGTTGACCGCAAAGCAGGGAAAGCATTAAACAAAAGCAGCAGCATTTTAAAAAAAGGGACAAATGGTTTACCAGAATCCCAAAAGAATGCTCAGAGACTTAAGTACCAAAGGGCAAATGGTTAACCAGAAGCTGGGTGAACTGTTTAACCAAAAGTGGGAAAAAGGATTAAAAGGGGTGAAATGATTAACCAGAAGGCGAAAGCAATGTGCCGCGTCGAAGTCCTAAAGGGGAAAAGGTTGACCATAAAGCAGGGAAATGATTAAACAAAAGCAGAAAAATTCAGTAAAAAGGGGCAAATGGTTAACCAGAAGTTGGGTGAACTGCTTAACCAAAAGTGGGAAAGAGGATTAAAAGGGGAGAAATGTTGAACCAGATGTCGAAAACAATGCGCGGCGATGAAGTCTGAAAGAGGAAAAGGTTGACCGCAAAGCAGGGAAAGGATTAAACAAAAGCAGCAATATCTTTTAAAAAGGGACAAATGGTGAACCAGAATCACAAAAGAATGCTCAGAGACTTAAGTCCCAAAGGGGCAAATGGTTAACCAGAAGCTGGGTGAACTGTTTAACCAAAAGTGGGAAAAAGGATTAAAATGTTGTGAAATGATTAACCAGAAGGCGAAAGCAAAGTGCGGCGGCGAAGTCCAAAAGGGGAAAAGTTTGACAAGAAAGCAGGGAAATGATTAAACCAAAGCGGAAAAATTCAGTAAAAAGGGGCAAATGGTTAACCAGAAGCAGGGTGAACTGCTTAACCAAAAGCGGGAAAGAGGATTAAAAGGGGAGAAATGTTGAACCAGATGTCGAAAACAATGCGCGGCGATGAAGTCTGAAAGAGGAAAAGGTTGACCGCAAAGCAGGGAAAGGATTAAACAGAAGCAGCAATATCTTTTAAAAAGGGACAAATGGTGAACCAGAATCCCAAAAGAATGCTCAGAGACTTAAGTCCCAAAGGGGCAAATGGTTAACCAGAAGCTGGGTGAACTGTTTAACCAAAAGTGGGAAAAAGGATTAAAATGTTGTGAAATGATTAACCAGAAGGCGAAAGCAAAGTGCGGCGGCGAAGTCCTAAAGGGGAAAAGGTTGACCAGAAAGCAGGGAAATGATTAAACAAAAGCAGAAAAATTCAGTAAAAAGGGGCAAATGGTTAACCAGAAGTTGGGTGAACTGCTTAACCAAAAGTGGGAAAGAGGATTAAAAGGGGAGAAATGTTGAACCAGATGTCGAAAACAATGCGCGGCGATGAAGTCTGAAAGAGGAAAAGGTTGACCGCAAAGCAGGGAAAGGATTAAACAGAAGCAGCAATATCTTTTAAAAAGGGACAAATGGTGAACCAGAATCACAAAAGAATGCTCAGAGACTTAAGTCCCAAAGGGGCAAATGGTTAACCAGAAGCTGGGTGAACTGTTTAACCAAAAGTGGGAAAAAGGATTAAAAGGGGAGAAATGTTTAACCAGAAGGTGAAAGCAAAGTGCGGCGGCGAAGTCCAAAAGGGGAAAAGTTTGACAAGAAAGCAGGGAAATGATTAAACCAAAGCGGAAAAATTCAGTAAAAAAGGGGCAAATGGTTAAACAGAAGCAGGGTGAACTGCTTAACCCAAAGTGGGAAAAAGGATTAAAAGGGGTGAAATGATTAACCAGAAGGCGAAAGCAAAGTGCGGCGGCGAAGTCGTAAGGGGAAAAGGTTGACCAGAAAGCAGGGAAAGCATTAAACAAAAGCGGCAACATTTTTTAAAAAGTGGCAAATGGTTAACCAGAATCCCAAAAGAATGCTCAGAGACTTAAGTCCCAAAGGGGAAATGGTTAACCAGAAGCTGGGTGAACTGGTGAACCAAAAGTGGGAAAAATGATTAAAAGGGGTGAAATGATTAACCAGGAGGCTGAAGCAATGTGCCGCGGTGAAGTCTGAAAGAGGGAAAGGTTGACCAGAAAGCATTAAACAAAAGCGGCAACATTTTTTAAAAAGTGGCAAATGATTAACCAGAATCCCAAAAGAATGCTCAGAGACTAAGTCCCAAAGGGGAAATGGTTAACCAGAAGCTGGGGGAAATGGTTAACCAAAAGTTGCAAAAATGATTAAAAGGGGTGAAATGATCAACCAGAAGTCGAAAATAATGTGCGGCGATGAAGTCCTAAGGGGCAAAAGTCACCCAGAAGGCAGGGAAATGATCAAACGAAAGCAGCCAAAAAATTATTAAAAGAGGGGAACTGATGAACCAAAAGATGAGAAACGGCCCGCAGAGACTAAGTCCAAAACGGGAACTGGTGAACCGGAAATGATTAACCAAAAACTAAGTCCGAAGAGGGAACTGGTAAACCAGAACTGAGTAACCCGATTTTTAAAATTAATTATAAATGGGGAAACGATTGAGCAAAAGGCGGAAATTAAGTCACAGGGACCATGTCCGAAAGGGCAAGAGGTTACCCCGTAGGGGGCATTCGTCAACTCAATCTGAAAACTTTGGAGGCAAATCTGACCAAAATGCGGAAATCGGACCACACCGCGAGGGGCGCCATTCGACGGGGCAGGGTTAGACGCGTCGAACGGTACCTGAAGGTCCCGGCTGCGACACGTGAGTCCGGAGATATGGCCAGTCAAAGTCTGATGGGAGGTACCGAAGCCGAAAAATCGAAACGCGTTTGCGGCGATTCGGTGTCAGAGAGTCGGTCACGAATTCAAATTCGTCCCGCTGATTCGCCAATTGCCAGCCGGTTCCGGGGGGATTGGCGGGGTACCTGCAGGATAGTAAGAGGTGGCATGTCGAGACTTAGCCTGTTTACCAGACTTGTGTCTAGCGCCTCCAGGTCTGCAGAGACCGACCCGGGCTGCCGCCCAACCGACTTTTAAGCCTTTTGGGAGTGGGAATTTTTCCCATTTTTCCCCATTTTTCGGGTTTTTTGGTCGGGCTTGAAAACGGCGGCCCCGAGGCCTCCCGGGGCTGGCGGGCTTCGGCTCCCTTGCGAGAGGGTCCGAATTCCACCCGTTTAAGCCCAGAAAGGAGTTCGGAAGTCAGTCGGTCGAGGGAACCCCTTCGGAAGTCCGACGGGGATGGATTCGGCCGGCGTTTCGGATCTCCGGTCAGAGGATTCCCCCCCTGGGCGGGGGGGTGCGAGTAGCTGCCGGCAAACGGTCCCTTGCACTTGTGGCACAAAAAGTCCGAGCACAGGTTAATGAGTTGGCCGCGGAAGCCCCTATGCCGAAATGAGAAAGCCCCCGTTGCGGGGATTTAGTGACGCATCTGCGGCCGGAGGTGGGAGGCCGTCCTGCCGAATTGACACTT
>NW_027139562.1:142500-152500 GCF_035084215.1 Heptranchias perlo
GGGAAGTCGAGTGCCGGGTCTCGAAACGGAGCCGGGTCGGCCCAGTTTAAAACGGAGAAGAGAGTGCTGCCCTCTGCGGGTGAAAACCTGGAAGTACGTTGGTTAATGATTTCCAGTTCACCCCGCTTGGTCAGGCCCACTCGGAGGCGGATAACTCCGGAACGCCGAGGCCGATTTCCTCCGGGTATGGCTCGTTGCGTGCGGCAGGAGGAGGCGCAGCGTACGGTACCGAGCACTCGGAGGTGCGGTGCTGCCCGCCGGAGTGACAGCGAAAGGCTGCGCACCGCTTTCCGCCTGCTAACTCGGCGTCCGTGAGACCGACCGACTCCGCTTTAGCACCGGAGCTAGAGTGGGGCAAGGGGCACCGAAGGGTACCGGAACGATCACGTTCGCATACCGGGAAGTCGAGTGCCGGGCCGCTGAAAGCGAGCAGGGTGCCACCGACTCGTCGGGCCAACTCGGAGGCTGATATCTCAGGAAGGCCGAGGCCGATTTCCTCCGGGTATGGCTTGTTGCGTGCGGCAGGAGGAGGCGCAGCGTACGGTACCGAGCACTCGGAGGTGCGATGCTGCCCGCCGGAGTGACAGCGAAAGGCTGCGCACCGCTTTCCGCCTGGTAACTCGGCGTCCGTGAGACCGACCGACTCCGCTTTAGCGCCGGAGCTAGAGTGGGGCAAGGGGCACGTTTGGGTACCGGAACGATCACGTTCGCATACCGGGAAGTCGAGTGCCGGGCCGCTGAAAGCGAGCAGGGTGCCACCGACTCGTCGGGCCCACTCGGAGGCTGATATCTCAGGAAGGCCGAGGCCGATTTCCTCCGGGTATGGCTCGTTGCGTGCGGCAGGAGGCGGCGCAGCGTACGGTACCGAGCACTGGGAGGTGCGATGCTGCCCGCCGGAGTGACAGCGAAAGGCTGCGCACCGCTTTCCGCCTGCTAACTCGGCGTCCGTGAGACCGACCGACTTCGCTTTACCGCCGGAGCTAGAGTGGGGCAAGAGGCACGGTTGGGTACCGGAACGATCACGTTCGCACACCGGGAAGTCGAGTGCCGGGTCTCGAAACGGAGCCGGGTCGGCCCAATTTAAAACGGAGAATAGAGTGCTGCCCTCTGCGGGTGAAAACCTGGAAGTACGTTGGTTAATGATTTCCAGTTCACCCCGCTTGGTCAGGCCCACTCGGAGGCGGATAACTCCGGAACGCCGAGGCCGATTTCCTCCGGGTATGGCTCGTTGCGTGCGGCAGGAGGCGGCGCAGCGTACGGTACCGAGCACTCGGAGATGCGGTGCAGCCCGCCGGAGTGACAGCGAAAGGCTGCGCACCGCTTTCCGCCTGCTAACTCGGCGTCCGTGAGACCGACCGACTTCGCTTTACCGCCGGAGCTAGAGTGGGGCAAGGGGCACGGTTGAGTACCGGAAGGATGACGTTCGCACACCGGGAAGTCGAGTGCCGGGCCGCTGAAAGCGAGCAGGGTGCCACCGCTCGGGGCCCCGGTTTGTCCGTCCCACCCGGAGGCCCATATCTCCGGAAGGCACAGGCCGATTTCCACCGGGTATGGCTCGTTGTGTGCGGCCGGACCAGGCGCAGCGGACGGTACCGAGCACTCGGAGGTCGGGCGCTGCCCGCCGGAGGTACAGCGAATGGCTGCAAACCACTTTCCGCCGCCTCCCTCCGCGGGCGTGAGACCGACGGTCGTCGGGTTTGTTTCCGCGGCTAGAGCAGGACGAGGGGCAGCGAACGGTACCGGAAGGAACCCGGTCGCACACCGGGAAGTCGACTAGCGGGCCGCCGAAAGCGAGCACGGGGCCCCGGTTTGTCCGTCCCACCCGGAGGCCCATATCTCTGGAAGGCACAGGCCGATTTCCACCGGGTATGGCTCGTTGTGTGCGGCAGGACCAGGCGCAGCGGACGGTACCGAGCACTCGGAGGTCGGGCGCTGCCCGCCGGAGGTACAGCGAAAGGCTGCAAACCACTTTCCGCCACCTCCCTCCGCGGGCGTGAGACCGACGGTCGTCGGGTTTGTTTCCGCGGCTAGAGCAGGACGAGGGGCAGCGAACGGTACCGGAACGAACCCGGTCGCACACCGGGAAGTCGACCAGCGGGCCGCCGAAAGCGTGCTCGGGTCCCCGGTTTGTCTGTCCCACCCGGAGGCTGATATCTGAGGAAGTCCGAGGCCGATCTCCTCCGGCTAACTCGGCGGGCAATGTGTCCCCCCCACCATCTTCGGCTGATTACCGTGGCTGGACCGGATCAAGGAGCAACGGAACCGTGCCAGAACGACGTCGGTCGGACGGCGTGAACTGATAGTGCCGAGGCCGGAAACCGAGCCGGAAATGTGCACCGATTTATTGGTCCCACTCGCAGGCCCATATCTCCGGAAGGCCGAGGCCGATTTCCTCCGGGTATGGTTCGCTGCGTGCAGCCGGAAGGGGAGCAGCGGACGGCACTGAGCAGCCGGAGGTGCGGCGCTGCCCGCCGGAGCTGCAAGCGAAAGGCTGCGCACCGCTTTCCGCTGGTTAACTCGGCAGGCCGTCAGGCCGACCGACTCCGCTTCAGCACGGGAGCTAGAGTCGGGCAAGGGGCACCGAAGGGTACCGGAAGGATCACGTTCGGACACCGGGAAGTCGAGTGCCGGGCCGCCGAAAGCGAGCTCGGGGCCCCGGTTTGTCCGTCCCACCCGGAGGCCCATATCTCGAGAAGGCACAGGCCGATTTCCTCCGGGTTTGGCTCGCTGCGTGCGGCCGGACGAGGCGCAGCGAACGGTACCGAGCACTCGGAGGTGCGGCGCTGCCCGCCGGAGGTACAGCGAAAGGCTGCAAACCGCTTTCCGCCTCCTCTCCCCTCGGGCGTGAGACCGACGGTCGTCTGGTTTGCTTCCGCGGCAAGAGCAGGACGAGGGGCACCGAGCGGTACCAGAACGAACCCGGTCGCACACCGGGATGTGGAGTGCCCGGCCCAAACCCGCTACCCCCCCCCCCCCCCCCCACCCGAAAGCGAGCCCCGGTTTGTGGATTAAAAGTGAAGCGGCAAAGATTTGTAAAACAGCGTGAAATGATGAACCAGAAGCCCAAAGTAATGGTGGGAATAAAAGTTCCGAAATGTGAAATGGTGAACCAGAAGTTGTGTGAACTGTTTAACCCAAAGTGGCAAAAATGGATTAAAAGGGGTGAAATGATCGACCGCAAAGCAGGGCAAGCATTAAACAAAAGCAGCAGCATTTTTTAAAAAGGGACAAATGGTTTACCAGAATCCCAAAAGAATGCTCAGAGACTTAAGTCCCAAAGGGGCAAATGGTTAACCAGAAGCTGGGTGAACTGCTTAACCCAAAGTGGGAAAAAGGATAAAAAAGGGGTGAACTGATCAACCAGAAGTCGACAACAATGTGCGGCGATTAAGTCTGAAAGAGGGAAAGGTTGACCGGAATGCAGGGAAATGATTAAACAAAAGCAGAAAAATTCAGTAAAAAGGGGCAAGTGGTGAACCAGAAGTTGGGTGAACTGCTTAACCAAAAGTGGGAAAGAGGATTAAAAGGGGTGAAATGATGAACCAGAAGGCGAAAGCAATGTGCCGCGTCGAAGTCCTAAAGGGGAAAAGGTTGACCAGAAAGCAGGGAAATGATTAAACAAAAGCAGAAAAATTCAGTAAAAAGGGGCAAGTGGTGAACCAGAAGTTGGGTGAACTGCTTAACCAAAAGTGGGAAAGAGGATTAAAAGGGGAGAAATGTTGAACCAGATGTCGAAAACAATGCGCGGCGATGAAGTCTGAAAGAGGAAAAGGTTGACCGCAAAGCAGGGAAAGCATTAAACAAAAGCAGCAGCATTTTAAAAAAAGGGACAAATGGTTTACCAGAATCCCAAAAGAATGCTCAGAGACTTAAGTACCAAAGGGCAAATGGTTAACCAGAAGCTGGGTGAACTGTTTAACCAAAAGTGGGAAAAAGGATTAAAAGGGGTGAAATGATTAACCAGAAGGCGAAAGCAATGTGCCGCGTCGAAGTCCTAAAGGGGAAAAGGTTGACCATAAAGCAGGGAAATGATTAAACAAAAGCAGAAAAATTCAGTAAAAAGGGGCAAATGGTTAACCAGAAGTTGGGTGAACTGCTTAACCAAAAGTGGGAAAGAGGATTAAAAGGGGAGAAATGTTGAACCAGATGTCGAAAACAATGCGCGGCGATGAAGTCTGAAAGAGGAAAAGGTTGACCGCAAAGCAGGGAAAGGATTAAACAAAAGCAGCAATATCTTTTAAAAAGGGACAAATGGTGAACCAGAATCACAAAAGAATGCTCAGAGACTTAAGTCCCAAAGGGGCAAATGGTTAACCAGAAGCTGGGTGAACTGTTTAACCAAAAGTGGGAAAAAGGATTAAAATGTTGTGAAATGATTAACCAGAAGGCGAAAGCAAAGTGCGGCGGCGAAGTCCAAAAGGGGAAAAGTTTGACAAGAAAGCAGGGAAATGATTAAACCAAAGCGGAAAAATTCAGTAAAAAGGGGCAAATGGTTAACCAGAAGCAGGGTGAACTGCTTAACCAAAAGCGGGAAAGAGGATTAAAAGGGGAGAAATGTTGAACCAGATGTCGAAAACAATGCGCGGCGATGAAGTCTGAAAGAGGAAAAGGTTGACCGCAAAGCAGGGAAAGGATTAAACAGAAGCAGCAATATCTTTTAAAAAGGGACAAATGGTGAACCAGAATCCCAAAAGAATGCTCAGAGACTTAAGTCCCAAAGGGGCAAATGGTTAACCAGAAGCTGGGTGAACTGTTTAACCAAAAGTGGGAAAAAGGATTAAAATGTTGTGAAATGATTAACCAGAAGGCGAAAGCAAAGTGCGGCGGCGAAGTCCTAAAGGGGAAAAGGTTGACCAGAAAGCAGGGAAATGATTAAACAAAAGCAGAAAAATTCAGTAAAAAGGGGCAAATGGTTAACCAGAAGTTGGGTGAACTGCTTAACCAAAAGTGGGAAAGAGGATTAAAAGGGGAGAAATGTTGAACCAGATGTCGAAAACAATGCGCGGCGATGAAGTCTGAAAGAGGAAAAGGTTGACCGCAAAGCAGGGAAAGGATTAAACAGAAGCAGCAATATCTTTTAAAAAGGGACAAATGGTGAACCAGAATCACAAAAGAATGCTCAGAGACTTAAGTCCCAAAGGGGCAAATGGTTAACCAGAAGCTGGGTGAACTGTTTAACCAAAAGTGGGAAAAAGGATTAAAAGGGGAGAAATGTTTAACCAGAAGGTGAAAGCAAAGTGCGGCGGCGAAGTCCAAAAGGGGAAAAGTTTGACAAGAAAGCAGGGAAATGATTAAACCAAAGCGGAAAAATTCAGTAAAAAAGGGGCAAATGGTTAAACAGAAGCAGGGTGAACTGCTTAACCCAAAGTGGGAAAAAGGATTAAAAGGGGAGAAATGTTTAACCAGATGTCGTAAACAAGGTGCGGCGATGAAGTCGGAAAGAGGGAAAGGTGGACCGCAAAGCAGGGAAAGCATTAAACAAAAGCAGCAACATTTTTAAAAAAGGGACAAATGGTGAACCAGAATCCCAAAATAATGCTCAGAGACTTAAGTCCCAAAGGGGAAATGGTGAACCAGAAGCTGGGTGAACTGGTGAACCAAAAGTGGGAAAAAGGATTAAAAGGGGAGAAATGTTTAACCAGAAGGCAAAAGCAAAGTGCGGCGGCGAAGTCCAAAAGGGGAAAAGGTTGACAAGAAAGCAGGGAAATGATTAAACCAAAGCGGAAAAATTCAGTAAAATGGGGCAAATGGTTAACCAGAAGCTGGGTGAAATGGTTAACCAAAAGTGGCAAAAAAAGATTTAAAGGGGAAAAATGATTAACCAGAAGTCGACAACAATGCGCGGCGATGAAGTCTGAAAGGGGAAAAGGTTGACCACATAGCAGGGAAACGATTAAACAAAAGCGGCAAAATTTTTAAAAAAGTGGCAAATGATTAACCAGAATCCCAAAAGAATGCTCAGGGACTAAGTCCCAAAGGGGAAATGGTTAACCAGAAGCTGGGGGAAATGGTTAACCAAAAGTTGCAAAAATGATTAAAAGGGGTGAAATGATCAACCAGAAGTCGAAAATTATGTGCGGCGGTGAAGTCTGAAAGAGGGAAAGGTTGACCAGAAAGCATTAAACAAAAGTGGCAACATTTTAAAAAAATTGGCAAATGGTTAACCAGAATCCCAAAAGAATGCTCAGAGACTAAGTCCCAAAGGGGAAATGGTTAACCAGAAGCTGGGGGAAATGGTTAACCAAAAGTTGCAAAAATGATTAAAAGGGGTGAAATGATTAACCAGGAGGCTAAAGCAATGTGCTGCGGTGAAGTCCTAAAGGGGAAAAGGTTGACCAGAAAGCAGGGAAAGCATTAAACAAAAGCGGCAACATTTTTTAAAAAGTGGCAAATGATTAACCAGAATCCCAAAAGAATGCTCAGAGACCAAGTCCCAAAGGGGAAATGGTTAACCAGAAGCTGGGGGAAATGGTTAACCAAAAGTTGCAAAAATGATTAAAAGGGGTGAAATGATTAACCAGGAGGCTGAAGCAATGTGCCGCGGTGAAGTCCTAAAGGGGAAAAGGTTGACCACAAAGCAGGGAAAGCATTAAACAAAAGCGGCAACATTTTTAAAAAAGTGGCAAATGATTAACCAGAATCCCAAAAGAATGCTCAGAGACTAAGTCCCAAAGGGGAAATGGTTAACCAGAAGCTGGGGGAAATGGTTAACCAAAAGTTGCAAAAATGATTAAAAGGGGTGAAATGATTAACCAGGAGGCTAAAGCAATGTGCCGCGGTGAAGTCTGAAAGAGGGAAAGGTTGACCAGAAAGCATTAAACAAAAGTGGCAACATTTTTAAAAAATTGGCAAATGGTTAACCAGAATCCCAAAAGAATGCTCAGAGACTAAGTCCCAAAGGGGAAATGGTTAACCAGAAGCTGGGGGAAATGGTTAACCAAAAGTTGCAAAAATGATTAAAAGGGGTGAAATGATTAACCAGGAGGCTAAAGCAATGTGCCGCGGTGAAGTCCTAAAGGGGAAAAGGTTGACCAGAAAGCAGGGAAAGCATTAAACAAAAGCGGCAACATTTTTTAAAAAGTGGCAAATGGTTAACCAGAATCCCAAAAGAATGCTCAGAGACCAAGTCCCAAAGGGGAAATGGTTAACCAGAAGCTGGGGGAAATGGTTAACCAAAAGTTGCAAAAATGATTAAAAGGGGTGAAATGATTAACCAGGAGGCTGAAGCAATGTGCCGCGGTGAAGTCTGAAAGAGGGAAAGGTTGACCAGAAAGCATTAAACAAAAGCGGCAACATTTTTTAAAAAGTGGCAAATGATTAACCAGAATCCCAAAAGAATGCTCAGAGACTAAGTCCCAAAGGGGAAATGGTTAACCAGAAGCTGGGGGAAATGGTTAACCAAAAGTTGCAAAAATGATTAAAAGGGGTGAAATGATCAACCAGAAGTCGAAAATAATGTGCGGCGATGAAGTCCTAAGGGGCAAAAGTCACCCAGAAGGCAGGGAAATGATCAAACGAAAGCAGCCAAAAAATTATTAAAAGAGGGGAACTGATGAACCAAAAGATGAGAAACGGCCCGCAGAGACTAAGTCCAAAACGGGAACTGGTGAACCGGAAATGATTAACCAAAAACTAAGTCCGAAGAGGGAACTGGTAAACCAGAACTGAGTAACCCGATTTTTAAAATTAATTATAAATGGGGAAACGATTGAGCAAAAGGCGGAAATTAAGTCACAGGGACCATGTCCGAAAGGGCAAGAGGTTACCCCGTAGGGGGCATTCGTCAACTCAATCTGAAAACTTTGGAGGCAAATCTGACCAAAATGCGGAAATCGGACCACACCGCGAGGGGCGCCATTCGACGGGGCAGGGTTAGACGCGTCGAACGGTACCTGAAGGTCCCGGCTGCGACACGTGAGTCCGGAGATATGGCCAGTCAAAGTCTGATGGGAGGTACCGAAGCCGAAAAATCGAAACGCGTTTGCGGCGATTCGGTGTCAGAGAGTCGGTCACGAATTCAAATTCGTCCCGCTGATTCGCCAATTGCCAGCCGGTTCCGGGGGGATTGGCGGGGTACCTGCAGGATAGTAAGAGGTGGCATGTCGAGACTTAGCCTGTTTACCAGACTTGTGTCTAGCGCCTCCAGGTCTGCAGAGACCGACCCGGGCTGCCGCCCAACCGACTTTTAAGCCTTTTGGGAGTGGGAATTTTTCCCATTTTTCCCCATTTTTCGGGTTTTTTGGTCGGGCTTGAAAACGGCGGCCCCGAGGCCTCCCGGGGCTGGCGGGCTTCGGCTCCCTTGCGAGAGGGTCCGAATTCCACCCGTTTAAGCCCAGAAAGGAGTTCGGAAGTCAGTCGGTCGAGGGAACCCCTTCGGAAGTCCGACGGGGATGGATTCGGCCGGCGTTTCGGATCTCCGGTCAGAGGATTCCCCCCCTGGGCGGGGGGGTGCGAGTAGCTGCCGGCAAACGGTCCCTTGCACTTGTGGCACAAAAAGTCCGAGCACAGGTTAATGAGTTGGCCGCGGAAGCCCCTATGCCGAAATGAGAAAGCCCCCGTTGCGGGGATTTAGTGACGCATCTGCGGCCGGAGGTGGGAGGCCGTCCTGCCGAATTGACACTTGTCATTCGGGCACCTAGGGATTGGTCGGGTACCCGGAGATTTTCGAGAACACGATTTTCAGAGCTTTCTCTGACAGCCCAGGTGCACTTTAAGAGTGCCTGAAAAAGTGACACTTGGCAAAAGGCTCTCAATTTCAAAGCGGAGACCTTTACAAGAGCACTCGGAAGTCACCTGTCAGCATTTAAAGCTACATCAGGCGGCAATTTTCGAACTCTTTGTCAGTCTGAAATCGTGTTGAGCCTCGACAGCGTCGGGCTCAGGCAGGAGGAGCTTGCCAGCAGAGAGAGGCTCACCATGGATTGCTGGTGGATGCTTTTCGAAAACATATACACATTATATTATATTATAATAATATAAAGAAAAAAAAGAGTTTCTCAAAATCTCTGTGACACTTTGCAGATTTTTTTGAAAGCCAATAAAGAGAACTCTTTAACTTGAAAGTCACCTGTGCCGGCATAGCGATGACTTTTAAAACAGGTTGACACTTTCGAGCCGCGGCGGCTCTGAATCACCCCAGACACCAAGTGTGTTTGTGGGCAAGGCACCGCGGCCGGTGGGCTGCTTTTATAATAACGGGCACGCAGACTTTTTGAGAGGAATCGGTACTCTCTTCCGATCGATTTGGCGACTCGCGTCCGACATGGGAGGGCCCGAGCGGTCCAGCCAAGGCTGGTGTTCAGGCTCGTCAGGTTCCTCTCTCTGTCCCAAGTGGCAGACGGACAGTTTTAAAAGTCAGTGGGTTTTGTCGGCACGACTCTCCTGTTCACCCGCTGGCGTATTGCTCTCTTGTGAGGCCGAGAAGTCCACCTGTGTTGTCTAACAGAGGTCCGATTCAAGCTCCAGAGCCCGGGTGTCTGCCGTCTCGAGTGGAGCGGGAATGTGCACAGCAAGTCCCGTTCTGGTAGCTGAACACGAGATTTCTCTAGCAACTGAGCACCAAAACACGTCACCCTTTTAGAGCTGGAGGGCTGAGTGTGTGCATGTATCTTGAACGCTATGGTTTGCAAACTCCAGTCGGACCTGGCACACCAACCTCTCCCCTGTCACGGGCAGGGGGGGGAAGGCCATGTGTGCCCAGCAGACACGACGAAGGCGGCTAGAAAGGGTCACTGTAGCTTAACCACCCAAGCGTGTCCGTGACCTTAACGGTCTGTGCCTGGCAAAAGGTGGGCTCCTTTCGACTTTTGTTTGTTGCTGGCTGTCTGTCATGCATTACCGCTTGCAAGCCCAGGTTGGAACCGGCGCCAACCTCCCTCGTCATGGTGGGGGGAGGCCATGTGCCCAGCCCGACGGTGGCTGCAAAGGCCCATTGTAGCTTTACCCCAAGCGTGTACATGACTTCGTATCGGCCGTCCCCGTCGGCTCAGCTAATGCGACA
>NW_027139563.1:0-65000 GCF_035084215.1 Heptranchias perlo
TAAGATCAGCTCTGAGTGACTCTCGTGAGACCCTCCTTCTGTTCCCACCAAAAGCCCCCTTAAAGAAACACTTTGAACAGCTGAAGGGCTCTTGACGTTTCTCCAACCTGTTGGCGAACCGGTCTCCCGAGGCCCCAGCGGGGTTGGGAAGGGGACGTGAGTGGCCCACCTCCCCCCCCCGGCCTCGTACCTGCTTCTTATCCTCCTGTGGACTGCCTTTAGGACGATGATGCTCTGGGCGCACTCTTTCAGGAAGGCCGGCGTCCTGCTTTTGAAGACCGGGCTGTTGTCTCTCTTGGCGATGGACTTCAGGTGATCCCATGCCGCCTTACAGTTGTCCTCCAGTTGAGTCAGGTCGGTCTGGAGCTGGCCAAAGTCAACCTGAGGAGCCAGGAGGGGGCACAGGGTGAACCCGCTGGGGAGTGGGCGGAGGGGGGTCTCAGTGTGTGTCACGTTATGTGACGGAACGGGTAGAGGGACGGAGAGAGGGGGAGAGAGAGGGGGCACAGGGTGAACCCGCTGGGGAGTGGGCGGAGGGGGGGTCTCAGTGTGTGTCACGTTATGTGACGGAACGGGTAGAGGGACGGAGAGAGGGGGAGAGAGAGAGAGGGCACAGGGTGATAGTGATAGAGAGAGAGAGATAACGGAGAGAGAGAGATAAAGGAGTGAGAGTGATAGAGAGAGAGATAAAGGAGTGAGAGTGAGAGAGAGATAAAGGAGTGAGAGAGAGAGAGATAAAGGAGTGAGAGAGAGAGAGATAAAGGAGTGAGAGAGAGAGAGAGATAAAGGAGTGAGAGTGAGAGAGAGATAAAGGAGTGAGAGAGAGAGATAAAGGAGTGAGAGAGAGAGATAAAGGAGTGAGAGTGAGAGAGAGAGATAAAGGAGTGAGAGTGAGAGAGAGATAAAGGAGTGAGAGTGAGAGAGAGATAAAGGAGTGAGAGTGAGAGAGAGATAAAGGAGTGAGAGAGAGAGATAAAGGAGTGAGAGAGAGAGATAAAGGAGTGAGAGAGAGAGAGAGATAAAGGAGTGAGAGTGAGAGAGAGATAAAGGAGTGAGAGTGAGAGAGAGATAAAGGAGTGAGAGAGAGAGAGATCAAGGAGTGAGAGTGAGAGAGAGATAAAGGAGTGAGAGAGAGAGATAAAGGAGTGAGAGAGAGAGATAAAGGAGTGAGAGAGAGAGATAAAGGAGTGAGAGAGAGAGAGAGATAAAGGAGTGAGAGAGAGAGAGAGATAAAGGAGTGAGAGAGAGAGAGAGATAAAGGAGTGAGAGTGAGAGAGAGATAAAGGAGTGAGAGAGAGAGAGAGAGATAAGGAGTGAGAGTGAGAGAGAGATAAAGGAGTGAGAGTGAGAGAGAGATCAAGGAGTGAGAGTGAGAGAGAGATAAAGGAGTGAGAGAGAGAGAGAGATAAAGGAGTGAGAGAGATAAAGGAGTGAGAGTGAGAGAGAGATAAAGGAGTGAGAGTGAGAGAGATAAAGGAGTGAGAGAGATAAGGAGTGAGAGTGAGAGAGAGATAAGGAGTGAGTGAGAGAGATAAGGAGTGAGAGTGAGAGAGAGATAAGGAGTAGAGTGAGAGAGATAAAGGAGTGAGAGTGAGAGAGAGATAAAGGAGTGAGAGAGAGATAAGGAGTGTGTGAGAGTGAAGGGAGTGAGAGTGAGAGAGAGATAAGGAGTGAGAGAGAGATAAAGGAGTGAGAGTGAGAAGGAGTGAGAGAGAGAGTAAGGAGTGAGAGTGAGAGATAAGGAGTGAGAGTGAGAGAGAGATAAGGAGTGAGAGTGAGAGAGAGAGATAAGGAGTGAGAGAGAGATAAGGAGTGAGAGTGAGAGAAGGAGTGAGAGTGAGAGAGTGATAAGGTGTGAGAGTGAGAGAGAGATAAGGAGTGAGAGTGAGATAAGGAGTGAGAGTGAGAGAGAGAGATAAAGGAGTGAGAGTGAGAGAGAGAGATAAAGGAGTGAGAGAGAGAGTGAGTGTGAGAGGTGAGTAAGGGTGAGAGAGAGAGATAAGGAGTGAGAGAGAGAGATAAGGAGTGAGAGTGAGAGAGAGATAAGGTGTGAGTGTGAGAGAGTGAAAGGAGTGAGAGAGAGAGAGATAAGGAGTGAGAGTGAGAGAGAGATAAGGAGTGAGAGTGAGAGTGAGGAGTGAGAGAGAGTGAGAGTGGAGTGAGAGATAGTGGTGTGAGAGAGAGAGATAAAGGAGTGAGAGAGAGAGATAAGAGTGAGTGAGAGAGAGATAAGGAGTGAGAGTGAGAGTGAGAGATTGGTGTGAGGTGGTGTGTGTTGTGGTGTGTGATAAGGTGTGAGAGTGAGAGGATAAGGAGTGAGAGTGAGAGAGAGATAAGGTGTGTGAGAGAGAGATAAGGAGTGAGAGTGAGTGTGAGTGAGTTGTTTGGAGTGAGAGTGAGAGATAAGGAGTGAGAGTGAGAGAGAGAGAAGTGAGAGTGAGAGAGATAAGGAGTGAGAGTGTTGAGAGTGAGAAGAGAGAGAGAGAGAGAAGAGTGAGAGAGAGATAAAGGAGTGAGAGAGAGAGAGATAAAGGAGTGAGAGTGAGAGAGATAAAGGAGTGAGAGAGAGAGAGATAAGAGTGAGAGAGAGAGATAAGGAGAGTGAGAGAGAGAGATAAGGAGTGAGAGAGAGAGAGAGATAAAGGAGTGAGAGAGAGAAGGAGAGAGATAAAGGAGGTGAGAGAGAGAGAGAGATAAAGGAGTGAGAGAGAGAGAGAAGAGTGAGAGAGAGAGAGATAAAGGAGTGATAGGAGTGAGAGTGAGGAGAGATAAAGGAGTGAGAGAGAGAGAGAGATAAAGGAGTGAGAGAGAGAGAGAGATAAAGGAGTGAGAGAGAGAGAGAGATAAAGGAGTGAGAGTGAGAGAGAGATAAAGGAGTGAGAGTGAGAGAGAGATAAAGGAGTGAGAGAGAGAGAGAGATAAGGAGTGAGAGAGAGAGAGATAAAGGAGTGAGAGAGAGAGAGATAAGGAGTGAGAGTGAGAGAGAGAGATAAAGGAGTGAGAGAGAGAGAGATAAAGGAGTGAGAGAGAGAGAGAGATAAAGGAAGTGAGAGAGAGAGAGAGATAAAGGAGTGAGAGTGAGAGAGAGAGATAAAGGAGTGAGAGAGAGAGAGAGATAAAGGAGTGAGAGAGAGAGAGATAAGGAGTGAGAGAGAGAGAGAGATAAGGAGTGAGAGAGAGAGAGAGATAAAGGAGTGAGAGAGAGAGAGAGATAAAGGAGTGAGAGTGAGAGAGAGAGATAAAGGAGTGAGAGAGAGAGAGATAAAGGAGTGAGAGAGAGAGAGATAAAGGAGTGAGAGAGAGAGAGAGATAAAGGAGTGAGAGAGAGAGAGAGATAAAGGAGTGAGAGTGAGAGAGATAAAGGAGTGAGAGTGAGAGAGAGATAAAGGAGTGAGAGAGAGAGAGAAAGGAGTGAGAGAGAGAGATAAAGGAGTGAGAGAGAGAGAGAGAAGAGAGAGAGAGAGAGAGAGAGATAAAGGAGTGAGAGTGAGAGAGAGATAAAGGAGTGAGAGAGAGAGATAAGGAGTGAGAGAGAGAGAGATAAAGGAGTGAGAGTGAGAGAGAGAGATAAAGGAGTGAGAGTGAGAGATAGGAGTGAGAGTGAGAGAGAGATAAAGGAGTGAGAGGTGAGAGAGAGATAAAGGAGTGAGAGTGAGAGAGAGATAAAGGAGTGAGAGAGAGATAAAGGAGTGAGAGAGAGAGATAAAGGAGTGAGAGTGAGAGAGAGATAAAGGAGTGAGAGAGAGAAAGTGAGAGAGAGATAAAGGAGTGAGTGAGAGAGAGATAAAGGAGTGAGAGTGAGAGAGAGATAAAGGAGTGAGAGAGAGAGAGAGATAAAGGGTGAGAGTGAGAGAGAGATAAAGGAGTGAGTGAGAGAGAGATAAAGGAGTGAGAGTGAGAGAGATAAAGGAGTGAGAGTGAGAGAGAGATAAGGAGTGAGAGTGAGAGAGAGATAAAGGAGTGAGAGTGAGAGAGATAAGGAGTGAGAGTGAGAGAGAGATAAAGGTGAGTGAGAGGAGTTGAGTGGTGTGAGAGAGAGAGAGATAAAGGAGTGAGAGAGAGAGAGATAAGGAGTGAGAGAGAGATAAGAGGAGAGAGAGTGAGAGAGATAAAGGAGTGAGAGAGAGAGATAAAGGAGTGAGAGAGAGAGAGAGATAAGGAGTGAGAGAGAGAGAGAGATAAGGAAGGTGAGAGAGAGATAAAGGAGTGAGAGAGAGAGAGATAAGGTGAGAGAGAGAGAGAGATAAAGGAGTGAGAGAGAGAGAGATAAGGAGTGAGAGTGAGAGAGATAAGGGAGAGAGAGAGTGATAGAGATAAGAGTGAGAGTGAGAGAGAGAGAGATAAAGGAGTGATAGAGAGCAAGAGATAAGGAGTGAGAGAGAAAGAGAGAGGGAGATAAGTAGTGAGAGAGAGAGTGATCAAGGAGTGACTGAGAGTGAGATAGAGAGAGTGATAAAGGAGTGACTGAGAGTGAGAGAGAGAGTGATAACGGCGTGACTGAGAGTGAGAGAGAGACACAGTGAGTGAAGAGGAGAGTTACCTTGGCGACGAGTGAGAGCTGTGATCTCGAGTACAGGTCCGTGGTGTGGGGTAGTTCTCGATGATGATGGCGCAGGCATGGTGGAGTAAGGCAGTTTGTGAACCGTGTCCTTCACTCGGGCACTTTCTCCAGGTAGCTCAGCTCAAAACCCTTCGCCTGCAACACAGAACAGAATCGAAACAACAGCATCACTCCCAAAACCACCACGGGGGGGATTTTAACTCATATCCTCTGGATTACGGGTCCGGGCCTCTGGATTACGGGTCGGGGCCTCTGGATTACGGGTCGGGGCCTCGGATTACGGGTCCGGGCCTCTGGATCACCGGTCCGAGCCTCTGGATCACCGGTCCGGGCCTCTGGATCACGGGTCCGGGCCTCTGGATCACCGGTCCGGGCCTCTGGATCACGGGTCCGGGCCTCTGGATCACCGGTCCGAGCCTCTGGATTACGGGTCCGAGCCTCTGGATCACCGGTCCGGGCCTCTGGATCACCGGTCCGGGCCTCTGGATCACGGGTCCGAGCCTCTGGATTAATGGTCCGAGCCTCTGGATTAATGGTCCGGGCCTCTGGATCACCGGTCCGGGCCTCTGGATTATGGGTCCGGGCCTCTGGATTACGGGTCCGGGCCTCTGGATTACGGGTCCGGGCCTCTGGATTAATGCTCCGGGCCTCTGGATTACGGGTCCGGGCCTCTGGATCACCGGTCCGGGCCTCTGGATTACGGGTCCGGGCCTCTGGATTACAGGTCCGGGCCTCTGGATTACAGGTCCGGGCCTCTGGATCACCGGTCCGGGCCTCTGGATCACCGGTCCGGGCCTCTGGATTAATGGTCCGGGCCTCTGGATTACGGGTTCGGGCCTCTGGATTACGGGTCCGGGCCTCTGGATTAATGGTCCGGGCCTCTGGATTAATGGTCCGGGCCTCTGGATTACCGGTCCGGGCCTCTGGATTACGGGTCCGGGCCTCTGGATTACGGGTCCGGGCCTCTGGATCACCGGTCCGGGCCTCTGGATCACCGGTCCGGGCCTCTGGATCACCGGTCCGGGCCTCTGGATTAATGGTCCGGGCCTCTGGATTAATGGTCCGGGCCTCTGGATCACCGGTCTGGGCCTCTGGATCACCGGTCCGGGCCTCTGGATTACAGGTCCGGGCCTCTGGATCACCGGTCCGGGCCTCTGGATTACAGGTCCGGGCCTCTGGATCACCGGTCCGGGCCTCTGGATTACGGGTCCGGGCCTCTGGAACACCGGTCCGGGCCTCTGGATTACAGGTCCGGGCCTCTGGATCACCGGTCCGGGCCTCTGGATTACAGGTCCGGGCCTCTGGATCACCGGTCCGGGCCTCTGGATTACCGGTCCGGGCCTCTGGAACACCGGTCCGGGCCTCTGGATCACCGGTCCGGGCCTCTGTCCTGGAGTCGATATTTATCCCTCAACGGACACCATGGTTTCTGGGGTGTGAACAATGATCCAAATGGCTGCCACCTTTCCCGTCATATCAACAGTGACCACATTTCAAAGTGAAACTGTTCAGCATGGAACAGGACGGGGTGTTTCTGAGATGTGACCAAGGCCGAGATGAATTCTTCCTCTCAGATGGTTCTGAGAGAAAAACGTCTTGTCTATTTATAGAATCACCTCACGTCAGGTACCTCACCAAAACTTGGGAATGGTGCAGGCAATGGCTCCTTTCACCAACGCGACCGAGAGTCAAATCTCATCCTGATCGACGTGCAGATGCGGAAGGGGAATTGCTGTAGGGTTTACTCTGTATCTAACCCTGTACCTGCCCTGGGAGTGTTTGATGGGACAGTGTAGAGGGAGCTTTACTCTGTATCTAACCCTGTACCTGCCCTGGGAGTGTTTGATGGGACAGTGTAGAGGGAGCTTTACTCTGTATCTAACCCTGTACCTGCCCTGGGAGTGTTTGATGGGACAGTGTAGAGGGAGCTTTACTCTGTTTCTAACCCTGTACCTGCCCTGGGAGTGTTTGATGGGACAGTGTAGAGGGAGCTTTACTCTGTATCTAACCCTGTACCTGCCCTGGGAGTGTTTGATGGGACAGGGTAGAGGGAGCTTTACTCTGTATCTAACCCGTGCTGTACCTGCCCCGGGAGTGTTTGATGGGACAGTGTAGAGGGAGCTTTACTCTGTATCTAACCCGTGCTGTACCTGCCCTGGGAGTGTTTGATGGGACAGGGTAGAGGGAGCTTTACTCTGTATCTAACCCGTGCTGTACCTGCCCTGGGAGTGTTTGATGGGACAGGGTAGAGGGAGCTTTACTCTGTATCTAACCCGTGCTGTACCTGCCCCTGGGAGTGTTTGATGGGACAGTGTAGAGGGAGCTTTACTCTGTATCTAACCCTGTACCTGCCCTGGGAGTGTTTGATGGGACAGGGTAGAGGGAGCTTTACTCTGTATCTAACCCGTGCTGTACCTGCCCTGGGAGTGTTTGATGGGACAGTGTAGAGGGAGCTTTACTCTGTATCTAACCCTGTACCTGCCCTGGGAGTGTTTGATGGGACAGTGTAGAGGGAGCTTTACTCTGTATCTAACCCTGTACCTGCCCTGGGAGTGTTTGATGGGACAGTGTAGAGGGAGCTTTACTCTGTATCTAACCCTGTACCTGCCCCGGGAGTGTTTGATGGGACAGTGTAGAGGGAGCTTTACTCTGTATCTAACCCTGTACCTGTCCTGGGAGTGTTTGACGGGACAGTGTCGAGGGAGCTTTACTCTGTATCTAACCCTGTAGCTGCCCTGGGAGTGTTTGATGGGACAGTGTAGAGGGAGCTTTACTCTGTATCTAACCCTGTACCTGTCCTGGGAGTGTTTGACGGGACAGTGTCGAGGGAGCTTTACTCTGTATCTAACCCTGTACCTGCCCTGGGAGTGTTTGATGGGACAGTGTAGAGGGAGCTTTACTCTGTATCTAACCCTGTACCTGCCCTGGGAGTGTTTGATGGAACAGTGTAGAGGGAGCTTTACTCTGTATCTAACCCTGTACCTGCCCTGGGAGTGTTTGATGGGACAGTGTAGAGGGAGCTTTACTCTGTATCTAACCCTGCACCTGCCCTGGGAGTGTTTGATGGGACAGTGTAGAGGGAGCTTTACTCTGTATCTAACCCTGTACCTGCCCTGGGAGTGTTTGATGGGACAGTGTAGAGGGAGCTTTACTCTGTATCTAACCCTGTACCTGCCCTGGGAGTGTTTGATGGGACAGTGTAGAGGGAGCTTTACTCTGTATCTAACCCTGCACCTGCCCTGGGAGTGTTTGATGGGACAGTGTAGAGGGAGCTTTACTCTGTATCTAACCCTGCACCTGCCCTGGGAGTGTTTGATGGGACAGTGCAGAGGGAGCTTTACTCTGTATCTAACCCTGTCCCTGCCCTGGGAGTGTTTGACGGGACAGTGTAGAGGGAGCTTTACTCTGTATCTAACCCTGTACCTGCCCTGGGAGTGTTTGATGGGACAGTGTAGAGGGAGCTTTACTCTGTATCTAACCCTGTCCCTGCCCTGGGAGTGTTTGATGGGACAGTGTGGAGGGAGCTTTACTCTGTATCTAACCCTGTACCTGCCCTGGGAGTGTTTGATGGGACAGTGTAGAGGGAGCTTTACTCTGTATCTAACCCTGTACCTGCCCTGGGAGTGTTTGATGGGACAGTGTAGAGGGAGCTTTACTCTGTATCTAACCCTGTACCTGCCCTGGGAGTGTTTGACGGAACAGTGTAGAGGGAGCTTTACTCTGTATCTAACCCGTGCTGTACCTGCCCTGGGAGTGTTTGATGGGACAGTGTAGAGGGAGCTTTACTCTGTATCTAACCCTGTACCTGCCCTGGGAGTGTTTGATGGGACAGTGTAGAGGGAGCTTTACTCTGTATCTAACCCTGTACCTGCCCTGGGAGTGTTTGATGGGACAGGGTAGAGGGAGCTTTACTCTGTATCTAACCCGTGCTGTACCTGCCCCGGGAGTGTTTGATGGGACAGTGTAGAGGGAGCTTTACTCTGTATCTAACCCGTGCTGTACCTGCCCTGGGAGTGTTTGATGGGACAGTGTAGAGGGAGCTTTACTCTGTATCTAACCCGTGCTGTACCTGCCCTGGGAGTGTTTGATGGGACAGGGTAGAGGGAGCTTTACTCTGTATCTAACCCGTGCTGTACCTGCCCTGGGAGTGTTTGATGGGACAGGGTAGAGGGAGCTTTACTCTGTATCTAACCCGTGCTGTACCTGCCCCTGGGAGTGTTTGATGGGACAGTGTAGAGGGAGCTTTACTCTGTATCTAACCCTGTACCTGCCCTGGGAGTGTTTGATGGGACAGGGTAGAGGGAGCTTTACTCTGTATCTAACCCGTGCTGTACCTGCCCTGGGAGTGTTTGATGGGACAGTGTAGAGGGAGCTTTACTCTGTATCTAACCCTGTACCTGCCCTGGGAGTGTTTGATGGGACAGGGTAGAGGGAGCTTTACTCTGTATCTAACCCGTGCTGTACCTGCCCCGGGAGTGTTTGATGGGACAGTGTAGAGGGAGCTTTACTCTGTATCTAACCCTGTACCTGTCCTGGGAGTGTTTGACGGGACAGTGTCGAGGGAGCTTTACTCTGTATCTAACCCTGTACCTGCCCTGGGAGTGTTTGATGGGACAGTGTAGAGGGAGCTTTACTCTGTATCTAACCCTGTACCTGTCCTGGGAGTGTTTGACGGGACAGTGTCGAGGGAGCTTTACTCTGTATCTAACCCTGTACCTGCCCTGGGAGTGTTTGATGGGACAGTGTAGAGGGAGCTTTACTCTGTATCTAACCCTGTACCTGCCCTGGGAGTGTTTGATGGGACAGTGTAGAGGGAGCTTTACTCTGTATCTAACCCTGTACCTGCCCTGGGAGTGTTTGATGGGACAGTGTAGAGGGAGCTTTACTCTGTATCTAACCCTGCACCTGCCCTGGGAGTGTTTGATGGGACAGTGTAGAGGGAGCTTTACTCTGTATCTAACCCTGTACCTGCCCTGGGAGTGTTTGATGGGACAGTGTAGAGGGAGCTTTACTCTGTATCTAACCCTGTACCTGCCCTGGGAGTGTTTGATGGGACAGTGTAGAGGGAGCTTTACTCTGTATCTAACCCTGCACCTGCCCTGGGAGTGTTTGATGGGACAGTGTAGAGGGAGCTTTACTCTGTATCTAACCCTGTACCTGCCCTGGGAGTGTTTGATGGGACAGTGTAGAGGGAGCTTTACTCTGTATCTAACCCTGTCCCTGCCCTGGGAGTGTTTGACGGGACAGTGTAGAGGGAGCTTTACTCTGTATCTAACCCTGTACCTGCCCTGGGAGTGTTTGATGGGACAGTGTAGAGGGAGCTTTACTCTGTATCTAACCCTGTCCCTGCCCTGGGAGTGTTTGATGGGACAGTGTGGAGGGAGCTTTACTCTGTATCTAACCCTGTACCTGCCCTGGGAGTGTTTGATGGGACAGTGTAGAGGGAGCTTTACTCTGTATCTAACCCTGTACCTGCCCTGGGAGTGTTTGATGGGACAGTGTAGAGGGAGCTTTACTCTGTATCTAACCCTGTACCTGCCCTGGGAGTGTTTGACGGAACAGTGTAGAGGGAGCTTTACTCTGTATCTAACCCGTGCTGTACCTGCCCTGGGAGTGTTTGATGGGACAGTGTAGAGGGAGCTTTACTCTGTATCTAACCCTGTACCTGCCCTGGGAGTGTTTGATGGGACAGTGTAGAGGGAGCTTTACTCTGTATCTAACCCGTGCTGTACCTGCCCTGGGAGTGTTTGATGGGACAGTGTAGAGGGAGCTTTACTCTGTATCTAACCCGTGCTGTACCTGCCCTGGGAGTGTTTGATGGGACAGTGTAGAGGGAGCTTTACTCTGTATCTAACCCATGCTATACCTGCCCTGGGAGTGTTTGATGGGATAGTGTAGAGGGAGCTTTACTCTGTATCTAACCCGTGCTGTACCTGCCCTGGGAGTGTTTGATGGGACAGTGTGGAGGGAGCTTTACTCTGTATCTAACCCTGTACCTGCCTTGGGAGTGTTTGATGGGACAGTGTAGAGGGAGCTTTACTCTGCATCTAACCCTGTACCTGCCCTGGGAGTGTTTGACGGGACAGTGTAGAGGGAGCTTTACTCTGTATCTAACCCTGTACCTGCCCTGGGAGTGTTTGACGGGACACTGTAGAGGGAGCTTTACTCTGTATCTAACCCTGTACCTGCCCTGGGAGTGTTTGATGGGACAGTGTAGAGGGAGCTTTACTCTGCATCTAACCCTGTACCTGCCCTGGGAATGTTTGACGGGACAGTGTAGAGGGAGCTTTACTCTGTATCTAACCCTGTACCTGCCCTGGGAGTGTTTGACGGGACAGTGTAGAGGGAGCTTTACTCTGTATCTAACCCTGTACCTGCCCTGGGAGTGTTTGATGGGACAGTCTAGAGGGAGCTTTACTCTGTATCTAACCCTGTCCCTGCCCTGGGAGTGTTTGACGGGACAGTGCAGAGGGAGCTTTACTCTGTATCTAACCCTGTACCTGCCCTGGGAGTGTTTGATGGGACAGTGTAGAGGGAGCTTTACTCTGTATCTAACCCTGTACCTGCCCTGGGAGTGTTTGACGGGACACAACGTAGACGTCTGAAATGGCCGAAAACAAAATATAACTTCGCATCGACCATGAAAGCAGAATCACGAGTGAGCCCACTTGCTGTTTGTCACGTCCTGTGTTTTCGGGACAAACAGAAGTCAGCCGTGAGGACAGATATCTCACTGGTCACTTACATTCACGCCGTTCAGGAAGTTCCCGATGGCCAGCAGGGTTGCTAGGATACAGTGGAAGGTTTTATTCCCAGCCAGTTGTTCCATTGCCAGCTTCAAATTGAAGAGGGGCTCAGCAATCGCCTGGAAATCAAGCAAGACAGGTCAGTGCAACCCTCACTATAACACTGGATATACCCCACACCCCTCACTGTAACACTGGATATATCCCACACCCCTCACTGTAACACTCTGATACACCCCACACCCCTCACTGTAACACTGGATATACCCCACACCCCTCACTGTAACACTGGATATACCCCACACCCCTCACTGTAACACTCTGATATATCCCACACCCCTCACTGTAACACTCTGATATACCCCACACCCCTCACTGTAACACTCTGATATATCCCACACCCCTCACTGTAACACACTGATATATCCCACACCCCTCACTGTAACACTCTGATATATCCCACACCCCTCACTGTAACACTCTGATATACCCCACACCCCTCACTGTAACACTCTGATATATCCCAAACCCCTCACTGTAACACTCTGATATACCCCACACCCCTCACTGTAACACTCTGATATACCCCACACCCCTCACTGTAACACTCTGATATATCCCACACCCCTCACTGTAACACTCTGATATACCCCACACCCCTCACTGTAACACTCTGATATACCCCACACCCCTCACTGTAACACTCTGATATACCCCACACCCCTCACTGTAACACTCTGATATACCCCACACCCCTCACTGTAACACTCTGATATACCCCACACTCCTCACTGTAACACTCTGATATACCCCACACCCCTCACAGTAACACTCTGATATATCCCACACCCCTCACAGTAACACTCTGATATATCCCACACCCCTCACTGTAACACTCTGATATATCCCACACCCCTCACTGTAACACTCTGATATATCCCACACCCCTCACTGTAACACTCTGATATATCCCACACCCCTCACTGTAACACTCTGATATACCCCACACCCCTCACTGTAACACTCTGATATATCCCACACCCCTCACTGTAACACTCTGATATATCCCACACCCCTCACTGTAACACTCTGATATATCCCACACCCCTCACTGTAACACTCTGATATATCCCACACCCCTCACTGTAACACACTGATATACCCCACACCCCTCACTGTAACACTCTGATATATCCCACACCCCTCACTGTAACACTCTGATATATCCCACACCCCTCACTGTAACACTCTGAAATATCCCACACCCCTCACTGTAACACTCTGATATACCCCACACCCCTCACTGTAACACTCTGATATATCCCACACCCCTCACTGTAACACTCTGATATATCCCACACCCCTCACTGTAACACTCTGATATACCCCACACCCCTCACTGTAACACTCTGATATATCCCACACCCCTCACTGTAACACTCTGATATATCCCACACCCCTCACTGTAACACTCTGATCTCCCTCACACCCCTCACTGTAACACTCTGATATACCCCACACCCCTCACTGTAACACTCTGATATATCCCACACCCCTCACTGTAACACTCTGATATATCCCATACCCCTCACTGTAACACTCTGATATATCCCACACCCCTCACTGTAACACTCTGATATATCCCACACCCCTCACTGCAACACTCTGATATACCCCATACCCCTCACTGTAACACTCTGATATATCCCACACCCCTCACTGTAACACTCTGATATACCCCACACCACTCACTGTAACACTCTGATATATCCCACACCCCTCACTGTAACACTCTGATATATCCCACACCCCTCACTGTAACACTCTGATATACCCCACACCACTCACTGTAACACTCTGATATATCCCACACCACTCACTGTAACACTCTGATATATCCCACACCCCTCACTGTAACACTCTGATATATCCCACACCCCTCACTGCAACACTCTGATATACCCCATACCCCTCACTGTAACACTCTGATATACCCCACACCCCTCACTGTAACACTCTGATATATCCCACACCCCTCATTGTAACACTCTGATATATCCCACACCCCTCACTGTAACACTCTGATATATCCCACACCCCTCACTGTAACACTCTGATATATCCCACACCCCTCACTGTAACACTCTGATATACCCCACACCCCTCACTGTAACACTCTGATATATCCCACACCCCTCACTGTAACACTCTGATATATCCCACACCCCTCATTGTAACACTCTGATATATCCCACACCCCTCACTGTAACACTCTGATATATCCCACACCCCTCACTGTAACACTCTGATATATCCCACACCCCTCACTGTAACACTCTGATGTACCCCACACCCCTCACTGTAACACTCTGATATGCCCCACACCCCTCACTGTAATACTCTGATATATCCCACACCCCTCACTGTAACACTGGATATACCACACACCCCTCACTGTAACACTCTGATATACCCCACACCCCTCACTGTAACACTCTGATATACCCCACACCCCTCACTGTAACACTCTGATATATCCCACACCCCTCACTGTAACACTGGATATACCACACACCCCTCACTGTAACACTCTGATATACACCACACCCCTCACTGTAACACTCTGATATACCTCACGCCCCTCACAGTAACACTCTGATATACCCCACACCCCTCACTGTAACACTCTGATATATCCCACACCCCTCACTGTAACACTCTGATATACCTCACACCCCTCACTGTAACACTCTGATATACCCCACACCCCTCACTGTAACACCCTGATATATCCCACACACCTCACTGTAACACTCTGATATATCCCATACCCCTCACTGCAACACTGGATATATCCCACACCCCTCACTGTAACAATGGATATATCCCACACCCCTCACTGTAACACACTGATATACCCCACACCCCTCACTGTAACACTCTGATATACCCCACACCCCTCACTGTAACACTCTGATATACCCCACACCCCTCACTGTAACACTCTGATATATCCCACACCCCTCACTGTAACACTCTGATATACCCCACACCCCTCACTGTAACACTCTGATATATCCCACACCCCTCACTGTAACACTCTGATATACCCCACACCCCTCACTGTAACACTCTGATATACCCCACACCCCTCACTGTAACACTCTGATATATCCCCACACCCCTCACTGTAACACTCTGATATATCCCACACCCCTCACTGTAACACTCTGATATATCCCACACCCCTCACTGTAACACTCTGATATACCCCACACCCCTCACTGTAACACTCTGATATATCCCACACCCCTCACTGTAACACTCTGATATATCCCACACCCCTCACTGTAACACTCTGATATACCCCACACCCCTCACTGTAACACTCTGATATATCCCACACCCCTCACTGTAACACTCTGATATATCCCACACCCCTCACTGTAACACTCTGATATATCCCACACCCCTCACTGTAACACTCTGATATATCCCACACCCCTCACTGTAACACACTGATATATCCCACACCCCTCACTGTAACACTCTGATATATCCCACACCCCTCACTGTAACACTCTGATATACCCCACACCCCTCACTGTAACACTCTGATATATCCCACACCCCCTCACTGTAACACTCTGATATATCCCTCACCCCTCACTGTAACACTCTGATATATCCCACACCCCTCACTGTAACACTCTGATATATCCCACACCCCTCACTGTAACACTCTGATATATCCCACACCCCTCACTGTAACACTCTGATATATCCCACACCCCTAACTGTAACACTCTGATATACCCCACACCCCTCACTGTAACACTGATATATCCCACACCCCTCACTGTAACACTCTGATATACCCCACACCCCTCACTGTAACTCTCTGATATATCCCCACACCCCTCACTGTAACACTCTGATATATCCCACACCCCTCAGTGTAACACTCTGATATATCCCACACCCCTCACTGTAACACTCTGATATATCACACACCCCTCACTGTAACACTCTGATATATCCCACACCCCTCACTGTAACACTCTGATATACCCCACACCCCTCACTGTAACACCCTGATATATCCCACACCCCTCACTGTAACACTCTGATATATCCCACACCCCTCACTGTAACACTCTGATATATCCCACACCCCTCACTGTAACACTCTGATATATCCCACACCCCTCACTGTAACACTCTGATATACCCCACACCCCTCACTGTAACACCCTGATATATCCCACACCCCTCACTGTAACACTCTGATATATCCCACACCCCTCACTGTAACACTCTGATATATCACACACCCCTCACTGTAACACACTGATATATCCCACACCCCTCACTGTAACACACTGATATACCCCACACCCCTCACTGTAACACTCTGATATACCCCACACCCCTCACTGTAACACTCTGATATATCCCACTCCCCTCACTGTAACACTCTGATATACCCCACACCCCTCACTGTAACACTCTGATATACCCCACACCCCTCACTGTAACACTCTGATATATCCCACTCCCCTCACTGTAACACACTGATATACCCCACACCCCTCACTGTAACACTCTGATATACCCCACACCCCTCACTGTAACACACTGATATATCCCACACCCCTAACTGTAACACTCTGATATATCCCACACCCCTCACTGTAACACACTGATATATCCCACACCCCTCACTGTAACACACTGATATATCCCACACCCCTCACTGTAACACACTGATATATCCCACACCCCTCACTGTAACACTCTGATATATCCCACACCCCTCACTGTAACACACTGATATATCCCACACCCCTCACTGTAACACTCTGATATATCCCACACCCCTCACTGTAACACTCTGATACATACCACACCCCTCACTGTAACACTGGATATATCCCACACCCCTAACTGTAACACTCTGATATATCCCACACCCCTCACTGTAACACTCTGATATATCCCACACCCCTCACTGTAACACTCTGATACATACCACACCCCTCACTGTAACACTCTGATATATTCCACACCCCTCACTGTAACACTCTGATATATCCCACACCCCTCACTGTAACACACTGATTTATCCCACACCCCTCACTGTAACACTCTGATATATCCCACACCCCTCACTGTAACACTCTGATATACCCCACACCCCTCACTGTAACACTCTGATATATCCCACACCCCTCACTGTAACACTCTGATATATCCCACACCCCTCACTGTAACACTCTGATATACCTCACACCCCTCACTGTAACACTCTGATATATCCCACACCCCTCACTGTAACACTCTGATATATCACACACCCCTCACTGTAACACTCTGATATATCCCACACCCCTCACTGTAACACTCTGATATATCCCACACCCCTCACTGTAACACTCTGATATACCCCACACCCCTCACTGTAACACTCTGATATATCCCACACCCCTCACTGTAACACTCTGATATATCCCACACCCCTCACTGTAACACTGTGATATATCCCACACCCCTCACTGTAACACACTGATATACCCCACACCCCTCACTGTAACACTCTGATATATCCCACACCCCTCACTGTAACACTGGATATACCACACACCCCTCACTGTAACACTCTGATATACCCCACACCCCTCACTGTAACACTCTGATATACCCCACACCCCTCACTGTAACACTCTGATATACCCCACACCCCTCACTGTAACACTCTGATATATCCCACACCCCTCACTGTAACACACTGATATACCCCACACCCCTCACTGTAACACTCTGATATATCCCACACCCCTCACTGTAACACTCTGATATATCCCACACCCCTCACTGTAACACTGGATATACCACACACCCCTCACTGTAACACTCTGATATACCCCACACCCCTCACTGTAACACTCTGATATACCCCACACCCCTCACTGTAACACTCTGATATCCCCCACACCCCTCACTGTAACACTCTGATATATCCCACACCCCTCACTGTAACACTCTGATATATCCCCACACCCCTAACTGTAACACTCTGATATATCCCACACCCCTCACTGTAACACTGGATATATCCCACACCCCTAACTGTAACACTCTGATATATCCCACACCCCTCACTGTAACACTCTGATATATCCCACACCCCTCACTGTAACACTCTGATATATCCCACACCCCTCACTGTAACACTCTGATATATCCCACACCCCTCACTGTAACACTCTGATATACCTCACACCCCTCACTGTAACACTCTGATATATCCCACACCCCTCACTGTAACACTCTGATATATCACACACCCCTCACTGTAACACTCTGATATATCCCACACCCCTCACTGTAACACTCTGATATATCCCACACCCCTCACTGTAACACTCTGATATACCCCACACCCCTCACTGTAACACTCTGATATATCCCACACCCCTCACTGTAACACTCTGATATATCCCACACCCCTCACTGTAACACTGTGATATATCCCACACCCCTCACTGTAACACACTGATATACCCCACACCCCTCACTGTAACACTCTGATATATCCCACACCCCTCACTGTAACACTGGATATACCACACACCCCTCACTGTAACACTCTGATATACCCCACACCCCTCACTGTAACACTCTGATATACCCCACACCCCTCACTGTAACACTCTGATATACCCCACACCCCTCACTGTAACACTCTGATATATCCCACACCCCTCACTGTAACACACTGATATACCCCACACCCCTCACTGTAACACTCTGATATATCCCACACCCCTCACTGTAACACTCTGATATATCCCACACCCCTCACTGTAACACTGGATATACCACACACCCCTCACTGTAACACTCTGATATACCCCACACCCCTCACTGTAACACTCTGATATACCCCACACCCCTCACTGTAACACTCTGATATCCCCCACACCCCTCACTGTAACACTCTGATATATCCCACACCCCTCACTGTAACACTCTGATATATCCCCACACCCCTAACTGTAACACTCTGATATATCCCACACCCCTCACTGTAACACTGGATATATCCCACACCCCTAACTGTAACACTCTGATATATCCCACACCCCTCACTGTAACACTCTGATATATCCCACACCCCTCACTGTAACACTCTGATATATCCCACACCCCTCACTGTAACACTCTGATATATCCCACACCCCTCACTGTAACACTCTGATATACCTCACACCCCTCACTGTAACACTCTGATATATCCCACACCCCTCACTGTAACACTCTGATATATCACACACCCCTCACTGTAACACTCTGATATATCCCACACCCCTCACTGTAACACTCTGATATATCCCACACCCCTCACTGTAACACTCTGATATACCCCACACCCCTCACTGTAACACTCTGATATATCCCACACCCCTCACTGTAACACTCTGATATATCCCACACCCCTCACTGTAACACTGTGATATATCCCACACCCCTCACTGTAACACACTGATATACCCCACACCCCTCACTGTAACACTCTGATATATCCCACACCCCTCACTGTAACACTGGATATACCACACACCCCTCACTGTAACACTCTGATATACCCCACACCCCTCACTGTAACACTCTGATATACCCCACACCCCTCACTGTAACACTCTGATATACCCCACACCCCTCACTGTAACACTCTGATATATCCCACACCCCTCACTGTAACACACTGATATACCCCACACCCCTCACTGTAACACTCTGATATATCCCACACCCCTCACTGTAACACTCTGATATATCCCACACCCCTCACTGTAACACTGGATATACCACACACCCCTCACTGTAACACTCTGATATACCCCACACCCCTCACTGTAACACTCTGATATACCCCACACCCCTCACTGTAACACTCTGATATCCCCCACACCCCTCACTGTAACACTCTGATATATCCCACACCCCTCACTGTAACACTCTGATATATCCCCACACCCCTAACTGTAACACTCTGATATATCCCACACCCCTCACTGTAACACTGGATATATCCCACACCCCTAACTGTAACACTCTGATATATCCCACACCCCTCACTGTAACACTCTGATATATCCCACACCCCTCACTGTAACACTCTGATATATCCCACACCCCTCACTGTAACACTCTGATATATCTCACACCCCTCACTGTAACACTCTGATATATCCCACACCCCTCACTGTAACACTCTGATATATCCCACACCCCTCACTGTAACACTCTGATATATCCCACACCCCTCACTGTAACACTCTGATATCTCTCACACCCCTAACTGTAACACTCTGATATATCCCACACCCCTCACTGTAACACTCTGATATATCCCACACCCCTCACTGTAACACTCTGATATACCCCACACCCCTCACTGTAACACTCTGATATATCCCACACCCCTCACTGTAACACACTGATATATCCCACACCCCTCACTGTAACACTCTGATATATCCCACACCCCTCACTGTAACACTCTGATACATACCACACCCCTCACTGTAACACTGGATATATCCCACACCCCTAACTGTAACACTCTGATATATCCCACACCCCTCACTGTAACACTCTGATATATCCCACACCCCTCACTGTAACACTCTGATACATCCCACACCCCTCACTGTAACACTCTGATATATCCCACACCCCTCACTGTAACACTCTGATATATCCCACACCCCTCACTGTAACACTCTGATATATCCCACACCCCTCACTGTAACACTCTGATATATTCCACACCCCTCACTGTAACACTCTGATATATCCCACACCCCTCACTGTAACACACTGATATATCCCACACCCCTCACTGTAACACTCTGATATATCCCACACCCCTCACTGTAACACTCTGATATACCCCACACCCCTCACTGTAACACTCTGATATATCCCACACCCCTCACTGTAACACTCTGATATATCCCACACCCCTCACTGTAACACTCTGATATACCCCACACCCCTCACTGTAACAATCTGATATATCCCACACCCCTCACTGTAACACTCTGATATACCCCACACCCCTCACTGTAACACTCTGATATATCCCACACCCCTCACTGTAACACTCTGATATATCCCACACCCCTCACTGTAACACTCTGATATACCTCACACCCCTCACTGTAACACTCTGATATATCCCACACCCCTCACTGTAACACTCTGATATGTCCCACACCCCTCACTGTAACACACTGATATATCCCACACCCCTCACTGTAACACTCTGATATATCCCACACCCCTCACTGTAACACTCTGATATATCACACACCCCTCACTGTAACACTCTGATATATCCCACACCCCTCACTGTAACACTCTGATATATCCCACACCCCTCACTGTAACACTCTGATATACCCCACACCCCTCACTGTAACACTCTGATATATCCCACACCCCTCACTGTAACACTCTGATATATCCCACACCCCTCACTGTAACACTGTGATATATCCCACACCCCTCACTGTAACACACTGATATACCCCACACCCCTCACTGTAACACTCTGATATATCCCACACCCTTCACTGTAACACTCTGATATACCCCACACCCCTCACTGTAACACACTGATATACCCCACACCCCTCACTGTAACACACTGATATACCCCACACACCTCACTGTAACACTCTGATATATCCCACACCCCTCACTGTAACACACTGATATACCCCACACCCCTCACTGTAACAAACTGATATACCCCACACCCCTCACTGTAACACACTGATATACCCCACACCCCTCACTGTTACACTCTGACATATCCCACACCCCTCACTGTAACACACTGATATACCCCACACCCCTCACTGTAACACACTGATATACCCGACACCCCTCACTGTAACACTCTGATATATCCCACACCCCTCACTGTAACACTCTGATATACCCCACACCCCTCACTGTAACACTCTGATATACCCCACACCCCTCACTGTAACACTCTGATATATCCCACACCCCTCACTGTAACACACTGATATACCCCACACCCCTCACTGTAACACTCTGATATATCCCACACCCCTCACTGTAACACTCTGATATATCCCACACCCCTCACTGTAACACTGGATATACCACACACCCCTCACTGTAACACTCTGATATACCCCACACCCCTCACTGTAACACTCTGATATACCCCACACCCCTCACTGTAACACTCTGATATACCCCACACCCCTCACTGTAACACTCTGATATATCCCACACCCCTCACTGTAACACTCTGATATATCCCCACACCCCTAACTGTAACACTCTGATATATCCCACACCCCTCACTGTAACACTGGATATATCCCACACCCCTAACTGTAACACTCTGATATATCCCACACCCCTCACTGTAACACTCTGATATATCCCACACCCCTCACTGTAACACTCTGATATATCCCACACCCCTCACTGTAACACTCTGATATATCTCACACCCCTCACTGTAACACTCTGATATATCCCACACCCCTCACTGTAACACTCTGATATATCCCACACCCCTCACTGTAACACTCTGATATATCCCACACCCCTCACTGTAACACTCTGATATATCCCACACCCCTCACTGTAACACTCTGATATATCCCACACCCCTCACTGTAACACTCTGATATCTCTCACACCCCTAACTGTAACACTCTGATATATCCCACACCCCTCACTGTAACACTCTGATATATCCCACACCCCTCACTGTAACACTCTGATATATCCCACACCCCTCACTGTAACACTCTGATATATCCCACACCCCTCACTGTAACACTCTGATATATCCCACACCCCTCACTGTAACACTCTGATATATCCCACACCCCTCACTGTAACACTCTGATATATCCCACACCCCTCACTGTAACACTCTGATATACCCCACACCCCTCACTGTAACACTCTGATATATCCCACACCCCTCACTGTAACACTCTGATATACCCCACACCCCTCACTGTAACACTCTGATATATCCCACACCCCTCACTGTAACACTCTGATATATCCCACACCCCTCACTGTAACACTCTGATATATCCCACACCCCTCACTGTAACACTCTGATATATCCCACACCCCTCACTGTAACACTCTGATATATCCCACACCCCTCACTGTAACACTCTGATATATCCCACACCCCTCAATGTAACACTCTGATATATCCCACACCCCTCACTGTAACACTCTGATATATCCCACACCCCTCACTGTAACACTCTGATATATCCCACACCCCTCACTGTAACACACTGATGTATCCCACACCCCTCAATGTAACACTCTGATATATCCCACACCCCTCACTGTAACACACTGATGTATCCCACACCCCTCACTGTAACACTCTGATATACCACACACCCCTCACTGTAACACTCTGATATACCCCACACCCCTCACTGTAACACTCTGATATATCCCACACCCCTCACTGTAACACTCTGATATATCCCACACCCCTCACTGTAACACTCTGATATACCCCACACCCCTCACTGTAACACTCTGATATATCCCACACCCCTCACTGTAACACTCTGATATATCCCACACCCCTCACTGTAACACTCTGATATATCCCACACCCCTCACTGTAACACACTGATATACCACACACCCCTCACTGTAACACACTGATATATCCCACAGCCCTCACTGTAACACACTGATATATCCCACACCCCTCACTGTAACACTCTGATATACCCCACACCCCTCACTGTAACACACTGATATACCTCACACCCCTCACTGTAACACTCTGATATATCCCACACTCCTCACTGTAACACACTGATATATCCCACACCCCTCACTGTAACACTCTGATATACCCCACACCCCTCACTGTAACACTCTGATATATCCCACACCCCTCACTGTAACACACTGATATACCCCACACACCTCACTGTAACACTCTGATATATCCCACACCCCTCACTGTAACACACTGATATATCCCACACCCCTCACTGTAACACTCTAATATATCCCACACCCCTCACTGTAACACACTGATATACCCCACACCCCTCACTGTTACACTCTGATATATCCCACACCCCTCACTGTAACACACTGATATACCCCACACCCCTCACTGTAACACACTGATATACCCCACACCCCTCACTGTAACACTCTGATATACCCCACACCCCTCACTGTAAGACTCTGAAATATCCCACACCCCTCACTGTAACACACTGATATACTCCACACCCCTCACTGTAACACACTGATATACCCCATACCCCTCACTGTAACACTCTGATATATCCCACACCCCTCACTGTAACACTCTGATATACCCCACACCCCTCACTGTAACACTCTGATATACCCCACACGCCTCACTGTAACACTCTGATATATCACACACCCCTCACTGTAACACACTGATATACCCCACACCCCTCACTGTAACACTCTGATATATCCCACACCCCTCACTGTAACACACTGATATATCCCACACCCCTCACTGTAACACTGGATATACCACACACCCCTCACTGTAACACTCTGATATACCCCACACCCCTCACTGTAACACTCTGATATATCCCACACCCCTCACTGTAACACTCTGATACACCCCACACCCCTCACTGTAACACTCTGATATACCCCACACCCCTCACTGTAACACACTGATATATCTCACACCCCTCACTGTAACACTCTGATATACCCCACACCCCTCACTGTAACACTCTGATATATCCCACACCCCTCACTGCAACACTCTGATATATCCCACACCCCTCACTGTAACACTCTGATATACCCCACACCCCTCACTGTAACACTCTGATATATCCCACACCCCTCACTGTAACACTCTGATATGCCCCACACCCCTCACTGTAACACTCTGATATATCCCACACCCCTCACTGTAACACTGGATATACCACACACCCCTCACTGTAACACTCTGATATACCCCACACCCCTCACTGTAACACTCTGATATACCCCACACCCCTCACTGTAACACTCTGATATATCCCACACCCCTCACTGTAACACTGGATATACCACACACCTCACTGTAACACTTTGATATACCCCACACCCCTCACTGTAACACTCTGATATACCCCACACCCCTCACTGTAACACTCTGATATATCCCACACCCCTCACTGTAACACTCTGATATATCCCACACCCCTCACTGTAACACTCTGATATATCCCACACCCCTCACTGTAACACTCTGATATATCCCACACCCCTCAGTGTAACACTCTGATATGTCCCACACCCCTCACTGTAACACTCTGATATACCCCACACCCCTCACTGTAACACTCTGATATACCCCACACCCCTCACTGTAACACTGATATATCCCACACCCCTCACTGTAACACTCTGATATATCCCACACCCCTCACTGTAACACTCTGATATACCCCACACCCCTCACTGTAACACTCTGATATATCCCACACCCCTCACTGTAACACTCTGATATAGCCCACACCCCTCACTGTAACACACTGATATACCCCACACCCCTCACTGTAACACACTGATATATCCCACACCCCTCACTGTAAACAATTTTACAACACCAAGTTATAGTCCAGCAATTTTATTTTAAATTCACAAGCTTTCGGAGATTTTCTCCTTCCTCAGGTAAATGTTCAGGATCTCCTTGAAGCCTACGCATTTATACATATTGAATAATACATGGTGTTTACAGACTGCCCCTGCAACTGCCCGTTGCCAAGGCAATCACCGTGTTCAGACAGAGAGGTGTCATCTGCAGAACCTATGGACAGGCCCTGCGAATACACAGGGTCTGCTCAGACGAGGAGGAACGCGATGGACACCTACAGACGCTGAAAGACGCCCTAGTAAGAACGGGATATGACGCTCGACTCATCGATCGACAGTTCCGACGGGCCACAGCAAAAAATCGCATAGACCTCCTCAGGAGACTAACACGGGACGCAACCAACAGAGTACCCTTTGTCGTCCAGTACTTCCCCGGAGCGGAGAAACTACGCCATGTTCTCCGCAGCCTTCAACATGTCATCAATGAGGACAAACACCTCGCTATGGCCATCCCCACACCTCCACTACTCGCCTTTAAACAGCCACCCAACCTCAAACAGACCATCGTTCGCAGCAAACTACCCAGCTTTCAAGAGAACAGCGTCCACGACGCCACACAACCCTGCCACGGTAACCTCTGCAAGACATGCCAGATCATCGACACAGATACCACCATCACACGAGAGGACACCACCCACCAGGTGCATGGTTCATACTCCTGTGACTCGGCCAACGTTGTCTACCTCATACGTTGCAGGAAAGGATGCCCCGGAACATGGTACATTGGCGAGACCATGCAGACGCTGCGACAACGGATGAACGGACACCGCGCAACAATCGCCAAACAGGAGGGTTCCCTCCCAGTCGGGGAACACTTCAGCAGTCATGGACATTCATCCACCGACCTTCGGGTAAGCGTACTCCAAGGCGGCCTTCGAGACACACGACAACGCAAAATCGTCGAGCAGAAATTGATAGCCAAGTTCCGCACCCATGAGGACGGCCTCAACCGGGATCTTGGGTTCATGTCACGCTACACGTTACCCCACCAGCGAACAAATGTTATCTGTTTTTAATATAATGGGTCATTTGCTGGCTCTCTCTGCCTTCCGGATGTTTCTGCCTCTCTCTCTGTTTTTTTTTCTCTGTTTTTTTTCCCTGTTTGTTTTTTTGTTGAATGTGTATTCGGGGGTTCTGCAGATGACACCTCTCTGTCTGAACACGGTGATTGCCTTGGCAACGGGCAGTTGCAGGGGCAGTCTGTAAACACCATGTATTATTCAATATGTATAAATGCGTAGGCTTCAAGGAGATCCTGAACATTTACCTGAGGAAGGAGAAAATCTCCGAAAGCTTGTGAATTTAAAATAAAATTGCTGGACTATAACTTGGTGTTGTAAAATTGTTTACAATTGTCAACCCCAGTCCATCACCGGCATCTCCACACCCTCACTGTAACACACTGATATACCCCACACCCCTCACTGTAACACACTGATATACCCCACACCCCTCACTGTAACACTCTGATATATCCCACACCCCTCACTGTAACACACTGATATACCCCACACCCCTCACTGTAACACACTGATATACCCCACACCCCTCACTGTAACACTCTGATATATCCCACACCCCTCACTGTAACACTCTGATATATCCCACACCCCTCACTGTTACACTCTGATATATCCCACACCCCTCACTGTAACACTCTGATATATCCCACACCCCTCACTGTAACACTCTGATATACCCCACACCCCTCACTGCAACACACTGATATACCCCACACCCCTCACTGTAACACACTGATATACCCCACACCCCTCACTGTAACACTCTGATATATCCCACACCCCTCACTGTAACACTCTGATATACCCCACACCCCTCACTGTAACACTCTGATATACCCCACACCCCTCACTGTAACACTCTGATATATCCCACACCCCTCACTGTAACACTCTGATATATCCCACACCCCTCACTGTAACACTCTGATATATCCCACACCCCTCACTGTAACACTCTGATATACTCCACACCCCTCACTGTAACACTCTGATATATCCCACACCCCTCACTGTAACACTCTGATATATCTCACACCCCTCACTGTAACACTCTGATATATCCCGCACCCCTCACTGTAACACTCTGATATATCCCACACCCCTCACTGTAACACTCTGATATATCCCACACCCCTCACTGTAACACTCTGATATATCTCACACCCCTCACTGTAACACTCTGATATATCTCACACCCCTCACTGTAACACTCTGATATACTCCACACCCCTCACTGTAACACTCTGATATATCCCACACCCCTCACTGTAACACTCTGATATATCTCACACCCCTCACTGTAACACTCTGATATATCTCACACCCCTCACTGTAACACTCTGATATATCCCACACCCCTCACTGTAACACTCTGATATATCTCACACCCCTCACTGTAACACTCTGATATACCCCACACCCCTCACTGTAACACTCTGATATACCCCACACCCCTCACTGCAACACTCTGATATATCCCACACCCCTCACTGTAACACTCTGATATATCCCACACCCCTCACTGTAACACTCTGATATATCCCACACCCCTCACTGTAACACTCTGATATATCCCACACCCCTCAGTGTAACACTCTGATATATCCCACACCCCTCACTGTAACACTCTGATATATCCCACACCCCTCACTGTAACACTCTGATATATCCCACACCCCTCACTGTAACACTCTGATATACCCCACACCCCTCACTGCAACACTCTGATATATCCCACACCCCTCACTGTAACACTCTGATATATCCCACACCCCTCAGTGTAACACTCTGATATATCCCACACCCCTCACTGTAACACTCTGATATATCCCACACCCCTCACTGTAACACTCTGATATATCCCACACCCCTCAGTGTAACACTCTGATATATCCCACACCCCTCACTGTAACACTCTGATACATACCACACCCCTCACTGTAACACTCTGATATATCCCACACCCCTCACTGTAACACTCTGATATATCCCACACCCCTCAGTGTAACACTCTGATATATCCCACACCCCTCACTGTAACACTCTGATACATACCACACCCCTCACTGTAACACTCTGATATACCCCACACCCCTCACTGTAACACTCTGATATACCCCACACCCCTCACTGTAACACTGATATATCCCACACCCCTCACTGTAACACTCTGATATATCCCACACCCCTCACTGTAACACTCTGATATACCCCACACCCCTCACTGTAACACTCTGATATATCCCACACCCCTCACTGTAACACTCTGATATATCCCACACCCCTCACTGTAACACACTGATATACCCCACACCCCTCACTGTAACACACTGATATATCCCACACCCCTCACTGTAACACACTGATATATCCCACACCCCTCACTGTAACACTCTGATATACCCCACACCCCTCACTGTAACACACTGATATACCCCACACCCCTCACTGTAACACACTGATATACCCCACACACCTCACTGTAACACTCTGATATATCCCACACCCCTCACTGTAACACACTGATATATCCCACACCCCTCACTGTAACACACTGATATACCCCACACCCCTCACTGTTACACTCTGATATATCCCACACCCCTCACTGTAACACTCTGATATACCCCACACCCCTCACTGTAAAACACTGATATACCCCACACCCCTCACTGTAACACACTGATATACCCCACACCCCTCACTGTAACACTCTGATATACCCCACACCCCTCACTGTAAGACTCTGATATATCCCACACCCCTCACTGCAACACACTGATATACCCCACACCCCTCACTGTAACACACTGATATACCCCACACCCCTCACTGTAACACTCTGATATATCCCACACCCCTCACTGTAACACTCTGATATACCCCACACCCCTCACTGTAACACTCTGATATACCCCACACCCCTCACTGTAACACTCTGATATATCCCACACCCCTCACTGTAACACTCTGATATATCCCACACCCCTCACTGTAACACTCTGATATATCCCACACCCCTCACTGTAACACTCTGATATACTCCACACCCCTCACTGTAACACTCTGATATATCCCACACCCCTCACTGTAACACTCTGATATATCTCACACCCCTCACTGTAACACTCTGATATATCCCACACCCCTCACTGTAACACTCTGATATATCTCACACCCCTCACTGTAACACTCTGATATATCCCACACCCCTCACTGTAACACTCTGATATACCCCACACCCCTCACTGTGACACTCTGATATACGCCACACCCCTCACTGTGACACTCTGATATATCCCACACCCCTCACTGTAACACTCTGATATATCCCACACCCCTCACTGTAACACTCTGATATATCCCACACCCCTCACTGTAACACTCTGATATATCCCACACCCCTCACTGTAACACTCTGATATATCCCACACCCCTCACTGTAACACTCTGATATATCCCACTCCCCTCACTGTAACACTCTGATAGACCCCACACCCCTCACTGTAACACTCTGATATACCCCACACCCCTCACTGTAACACTCTGATATACCCCACACCCCTCACTGTAACACTCTGATATACCCCACACCCCTCACTGTAACACTCTGATATATCCCACACCCCTCACTGTAACACACTGATATATCCCACACCCCTCACTGGAACACTCTGATATACTCCACACCCCTCACTGTAACACTCTGATATATCCCACACCCCTCACTGTAACACTCTGATATACCCCACACCCCTCACTGTAACACTCTGATATATCCCACACCCCTCACTGTAACACTCTGATATACCCCACACCCCTCACTGTAACACTCTGATATATCTCACACCCCTCACTGTAACACTCTGATATATCCCACACCCCTCACTGTAACACTCTGATATATCTCACACCCCTCACTGTAACACTCTGATATACCCCACACCCCTCACTGTAACACTCTGATATATCCCACACCCCTCACTGTAACACACTGATATATCCCACACCCCTCACTGTAACACTCTGATATATCCCACACCCCTCACTGTAACACTCTGATATACCCCACACCCCTCACTGTAACACTCTGATATACCCCACACCCCTCACTATAACACTCTGATATACCCCACACCCCTCACTGTAACACTCTGATATATCCCACACCCCTCACTGGAACACTCTGATATACTCCACACCCCTCACTGTAACACTCTGATATATCCCACACCCCTCACTGTAACACTCTGATATACCCCACACCCCTCACTGTAACACTCTGATATATCCCACACCCCTCACTGTAACACTCTGATATACCCCACACCCCTCACTGTAACACTCTGATATATCTCACACCCCTCACTGTAACACTCTGATATATCCCACACCCCTCACTGTAACACTCTGATATATCTCACACCCCTCACTGTAACACTCTGATATACCCCACACCCCTCACTGTAACACTCTGATATATCCCACACCCCTCACTGTAACACTGGATATATCCCACACCCCAAACTGTAACACTCTGATATACCCCACACCCCTCACTGTAACACTCTGATATATCCCACACCCCTCACTGTAACACTCTGATATATCCCACACCCCTCACTGTAACACTCTGATACACCCCACACCCCTCACTGTAACACTCTGATATATCCCACACCCCTCACTGTAACACTCTGATACACCCCACACCCCTCACTGTAACACACTGATATATCTCACACCCCTCACTGTGACACTCTGATATAACCCACACCCCTCACTGTAACACTCTGATATATCCCACACCCCTCAATGTAACACTCTGATATATCCCACACCCCTCACTGTAACACTCTGATATACCCCACACCCCTCACTGTAACACTCTGATATATCCCACACCCCTCACCGTAACACTCTGATATACCCCACACCCCTCACTGTAACACTCTGATATATCCCACACCCCTCACCGTAACACTCTGATATACCCCACACCCCTCACTGTAACACTCTGATATATCCCACACCCCTCAATGTAACACTCTGATATATCCCACACCCCTCACTGTAACACTCTGATATATCTCACACCCCTCACTGTAACACTCTGATATACCCCACACCCCTCACTGTAACACTCTGATATATCCCACACCCCTCACTGTAACACTGGATATATCCCACACCCCTAACTGTAAAACTCTGATATATCTCACACCCCTCACTGTAACACTCTGATATATCCCACACCCCTCACTGTAACACTCTGATATATCCCACACCCCTCACTGTAACACTCTGATATATCCCACACCCCTCACTGTAACACACTGATATACCCCACACCCCTCACTGTAACACTCTGATATATCCCACACCCCTAACTGTAAAACTCTGATATATCCCACACCCCTCACTGTAACACTCTGATATATCCCACACCCCTCACTGTAACACTCTGATATATCCCACACCCCTCACTGTAACACTCTGATATATCCCACACCCCTCACTGTAACACTCTGATATACGCCACACCCCTCACTGTAACACTCTGATATACCCCACACCCCTCACTGTAACACTCTGATATACCCCACACCCCTCACTGTAACACTCTGATATATCCCACACCCCTCACTGTAACACACTGATATATCCCACACCCCTCACTGGAACACTCTGGTATACTCCACACCCCTCACTGTAACACTCTGATATATCCCACACCCCTCACTGTAACACTCTGATATATCTCACACCCCTCACTGTAACACTCTGATATACCCCACACCCCTCACTGTAACACTCTGATATATCCCACACCCCTCACTGTAACACTGGATATATCCCACACCCCAAACTGTAACACTCTGATATACCCCACACCCCTCACTGTAACACTCTGATATATCCCACACCCCTCACTGTAACACTCTGATATATCCCACACCCCTCACTGTAACACTCTGATATATCCCACACCCCTCACTGTAACACTCTGATATATCCCACACCCCTCACCGTAACACTCTGATATACCCCACACCCCTCACTGTAACACTCTGATATATCCCACACCCCTCACCGTAACACTCTGATATACCCCACACCCCTCACTGTAACAATCTGATATATCCCACACCCCTCAATGTAACACTCTGATATATCCCACACCCCTCACTGTAACACTCTGATATATCTCACACCCCTCACTGTAACACTCTGATATACCCCACACCCCTCACTGTAACACTCTGATATATCCCACACCCCTCACTGTAACACTGGATATATCCCACACCCCTCACTGTAACACTCTGATATATCCCACACCCCTCACTGTAACACTGGATATATCCCACACCCCTCACTGTAACACTCTGATATATCCCACACCCCTAACTGTAAAACTCTGATATATCTCACACCCCTCACTGTAACACTGGATATATTCCACACCCCTAACTGTAAAACTCTGATATATCCCACACCCCTCACTGTAACACTCTGATATATCCCACACCCCTCACTGTAACACTCTGATATATCTCACACCCCTCACTGTAACACTCTGATATATCCCACACCCCTCACTGTAACACTCTGATATATCCCACACCCCTAACTGTAACACTCTGATATACCCCACATCCCTCACTGTAACACTCTGATATACCCCACACCCCTCACTGTAACACTCTGATATATCCCACACCCCTCACTGTAACACTGGATATACCACACACCCCTCACTGTAACACTCTGATATATCCCACACCCCTCACTGTAACACTGGATATACCCCACACCCCTCACTGTAACACTCTGATATATCCCACACCCCTCACTGTAACACTCTGATATATCCCACACCCCTCACTGTAACACACTGATATATCCCACACCCCTCACTGTAACACTCTGATATATCCCACACCCCTCACTGTAACACTCTGATATATCCCACACCCCTCACTGTAACACTCTGATATATCCCACACCCCTCACTGTAACACTCTGATATACCCACCCCTCACTGTAACACTCTGATATATCCCACACCCCTCACTGTAACACTCTGATATATCCCACACCCCTCACTGTAACACTCTGATATACCCCACACCCCTCACTGTAACACTCTGATATATCTCACACCCCTCACTGTAACACACTGATATATCCCACACCCCTCACTGTAACACTCTGATATATCCCACACCCCTCACTGTAACACTCTGATGTGCCCCACACCCCTCACTGTAACACTCTGATATATCCCACACCCCTCACTGTAACACTCTGATATACCCCACACCCCTCACTGTAACACTCTGATACACCCCACACCCCTCACTGCAACACTGGATACATCCCACACCCCTCACTGCAACACTGGATATATCCCACACCCCTCACTGTAACAATGGATATATCCCACACCCCTCACTGTAACACTCTGATATACCCCACACCCCTCACTGTAACACTGGATATATCCCACACCCCTCACTGTAACACTGGATATATCCCACACCCCTAACTGTAAAACTCTGATATATCTCACACCCCTCACTGTAACACTCTGATATACCCCACACCCCTCACTGTAGCACTCTGATATATCCCACACCCCTCACTGTAACACTCTGATATACCCCACACCCCTCACTGTAGCACTCTGATATATCCCACACCCCTCACTGTAACACTCTGATATACCCCACACCCCTCACTGTAACACTCTGATATACCCCACACCCATCACTGTAACACTCTGATATATCCCACACCCCTCACTGTAACACTCTGATATACCCCACACCCCTCACTGTAACACTCTGATATATCTCACACCCCTCACTGTAACACTCTGATATATCCCACACCCCTCACTGTAACACTCTGATATATCCCACACCCCTCACTGTAACACTCTGATATATCCCACACCCCTCACTCTAACACTCTGATATATCCCACACCCCTCACTCGAACACACTGATATATCCCACACCCCTCACTGTAACACTCTGATATATCCTACACCCCTCACTGTAACACTCTGATATATCCCACACCCCTCACTGTAACACTCTGATATATCCCACACCCCTCACTGTAACACTCTGATATACCCCACACCCCTCACTGTAACACTCTGATATATCCCACACCCCTCACTGTAACACTCTGATATATCCCACACCCCTCACTGTAACACTCTGATATATACCACACCCCTCACTCTAACACTCTGATATATTCCACACCCCTCACTCTAACACTCTGATATACCCCACACCCCTCACTGTAACACTGATATACCCCACACCCCTCACTGTAACACTCTGATATATCCCACACCCCTCACTGTAACACTCTGATATATCCCACACCCCTCACTGTAACACTCTGATATACCCCACACCCCTCACTGTAACACTCTGATATATCCCACACCCCTCACTGTAACACTCTGATATATCCCACACCCCTCACTGTAACACTCTGATATACCCCACACCCCTCACTCTAACACTCTGATATATCCCACACCCCTCACTGTAACACTCTGATATATCCCACACCCCTCACTGTAACACTCTGATATATCCCACACCCCTCACTGTAACACTCTGATATATCCCACACCCCTCACTGTAACACTCTGATATATCCCACACCCCTCACTGTAACACTCTGATATATCCCACACCCCTCACTGTAACACTCTGATATATCCCACACTCCTCACTGTAACACTCTGATATCCCCCACACCCCTCACTGTAACACTCTGATATATCGCACACCCCTCACTGTAACACTCTGATATATCCCACACCCCTCACTGTAACACTCTGATATATCCCACACCCCTCACTGTAACACACTGATATATCCCACACCCCTCACTGTAACACTCTGATATATCCCACACCCCTCACTGTAACACTCTGATCTCTCCCACACCCCTCACTGCAACACTCTGATATATCCCACACCCCTCACTGTAACACTCTGATATATCCCACACCCCTCACTGTAACACTCTGATATATCCCACACCCCTCACTGTAACACTCTGATATATCCCACTCCCCTCACTGTAACACTCTGATAGACCCCACACCCCTCACTGTAACACTCTGATATACCCCACACCCCTCACTGTAACACTCTGATATACCCCACACCCCTCACTGTAACACTCTGATATACCCCACACCCCTCACTGTAACACTCTGATATATCCCACACCCCTCACTGTAACACACTGATATATCCCACACCCCTCACTGGAACACTCTGGTATACTCCACACCCCTCACTGTAACACTCTGATATATCCCACACCCCTCACTGTAACACTCTGATATATCTCACACCCCTCACTGTAACACTCTGATATACCCCACACCCCTCACTGTAACACTCTGATATATCCCACACCCCTCACTGTAACACTGGATATATCCCACACCCCAAACTGTAACACTCTGATATACCCCACACCCCTCACTGTAACACTCTGATATATCCCACACCCCTCACTGTAACACTCTGATACACCCCACACCCCTCACTGTAACACTCTGATATATCCCACACCCCTCACTGTAACACTCTGATACACCCCACACCCCTCACTGTAACACACTGATATATCTCACACCCCTCACTGTGACACTCTGATATAACCCACACCCCTCACTGTAACACTCTGATATATCCCACACCCCTCAATGTAACACTCTGATATATCCCACACCCCTCACTGTAACACTCTGATATACCCCACACCCCTCACTGTAACACTCTGATATATCCCACACCCCTCACCGTAACACTCTGATATACCCCACACCCCTCACTGTAACACTCTGATATATCCCACACCCCTCACCGTAACACTCTGATATACCCCACACCCCTCACTGTAACAATCTGATATATCCCACACCCCTCAATGTAACACTCTGATATATCCCACACCCCTCACTGTAACACTCTGATATATCTCACACCCCTCACTGTAACACTCTGATATACCCCACACCCCTCACTGTAACACTCTGATATATCCCACACCCCTCACTGTAACACTGGATATATCCCACACCCCTAACTGTAAAACTCTGATATATCTCACACCCCTCACTGTAACACTCTGATATACCCCACACCCCTCACTGTAACACTCTGATATATCCCACACCCCTCACTGTAACACTCTGATATATCCCACACCCCTAACTGTAAAACTCTGATATATCCCACACCCCTCACTGTAACACTCTGATATATCCCACACCCCTAACTGTAACACTCTGATATACCCCACATCCCTCACTGTAACACTCTGATATACCCCACACCCCTCACTGTAACACTCTGATATATCCCACACCCCTCACTGTAACACTGGATATACCCCACACCCCTCACTGTAACACTCTGATATACCCCACACCCCTCACTGTAACACTCTGATATACCCCACACCCCTCACTGTAACACTCTGATATATCCCACACCCCTCACTGTAACACTCTGATATACCCCACACCCCTCACTGTAACACTCTGATATATCCCACACCCCTCACTGTAACACTCTGATATATCCCACACCCCTAACTGTAAAACTCTGATATATCCCACACCCCTCACTGTAACACTCTGATATATCCCACACCCCTCACTGGAACACTCTGATATATCCCACACCCCTAACTGTAACACTCTGATATACCCCACATCCCTCACTGTAACACTCTGATATACCCCACACCCCTCACTGTAACACTCTGATATATCCCACACCCCTCACTGTAACACTGGATATACCACACACCCCTCACTGTAACACTCTGATATACCCCACACCCCTCACTGTAACACTCTGATATATCCCACACCCCTCACTGTAACACTGGATATACCCCACACCCCTCACTGTAACACTCTGATATATCCCACACCCCTCACTGTAACACTCTGATATACCCCACACCCCTCACTGTAACACTCTGATATATCCCACACCCCTCACTGTAACACTGGATATACCCCACACCCCTCACTGTAACACTCTGATATATCCCACACCCCTCACTGTAACACTGGATATACCCCACACCCCTCACTGTAACACTCTGATATATCCCACACCCCTCACTGTAACACTCTGATATACCCCACACCCCTCACTGTAACACTCTGATATACCCCACACCCCTCACTGTAACACTCTGATATATCCCACACCCCTCACTGTAACACTCTGATATATCCCACACCCCTCACTGTAACACTCTGATATACCCCACACCCCTCACTGTAACACTCTGATATATCCCACACCCCTCACTGTAACACTCTGATATATCCCACACCCCTCACTGTAACACACTGATATATCCCACACCCCTCACTGTAACACTCTGATATATCCCACACCCCTCACTGTAACACTCTGATATATCCCACACCCCTCACTGTAACACTCTGATATATCCCACACCCCTCACTGTAACACTCTGATATACCCCACACCCCTCACTGTAACACTCTGATATATCCCACACCCCTCACTGTAACACTCTGATATACCCCACACCCCTCACTGTAACACTCTGATATATCACACACCCCTCACTGTAACACTCTGATATATCCCACACCCCTCACTGTAACACTCTGATATATCCCACACCCCTCACTGTAACACTCTGATATATCCCACACCCCTCACTGTAACACTCTGATATACCCCACACCCCTCACTGTAACACTCTGATATACCCCACACCCCTCACTGTAACACTCTGATATATCCCACACCCCTCACTGTAACACTCTGATATACCCCACACCCCTCACTGTAACACTCTGATATATCCCACAACCCTCACTGTAACACTCTGATATATCCCACACCCCTCACTGTAACACTCTGATATATCCCACACCCCTAACTGTAACACTCTGATATACCCCACATCCCTCACTGTAACACTCTGATATACCCCACACCCCTCACTGTAACACTCTGATATATCCCACACCCCTCACTGTAACACTGGATATACCACACACCCCTCACTGTAACACTCTGATATACCCCACACCCCTCACTGTAACACTCTGATATATCCCACACCCCTCACTGTAACACTGGATATACCACACACCCCTCACTGTAACACTCTGATATACCCCACACCCCTCACTGTAACACTCTGATATATCCCACACCCCTCACTGTAACACTCTGATATATCCCACACCCCTCACTGTAACACACTGATATATCCCACACCCCTCACTGTAACACTCTGATATATCCCACACCCCTCACTGTAACACTCTGATATATCCCACACCCCTCACTGTAACACTCTGATATATCCCACACCCCTCACTGTAACACTCTGATATATCCCACACCCCTCAATGTAACACTCTGATATATCCCACACCCCTCACTGTAACACTCTGATATATCCCACACCCCTCACTGTAACACTCTGATATATCCCACACCCCTCACTGTAACACTCTGATATATCCCACACCCCTCACTGTAACACTCTGATATACCCCACACCCCTCACTGTAACACTCTGATATATCTCACACCCCTCACTGTAACACACTGATATATCCCACACCCCTCACTGTAACACTCTGATATATCCCACACCCCTCACTGTAACACTCTGATGTGCCCCACACCCCTCACTGTAACACTCTGATATATCCCACACCCCTCACTGTAACACTCTGATATACCCCACACCCCTCACTGTAACACTCTGATACACCCCACACCCCTCACTGCAACACTGGATACATCCCACACCCCTCACTGCAACACTGGATATATCCCACACCCCTCACTGTAACAATGGATATATCCCACACCCCTCACTGTAACACTCTGATATACCCCACACCCCTCACTGTAACACTGGATATATCCCACACCCCTCACTGTAACACTGGATATATCCCACACCCCTAACTGTAAAACTCTGATATATCTCACACCCCTCACTGTAACACTCTGATATACCCCACACCCCTCACTGTAGCACTCTGATATATCCCACACCCCTCACTGTAACACTCTGATATACCCCACACCCCTCACTGTAACACTCTGATATACCCCACACCCCTCACTGTAACACTCTGATATATCCCACACCCCTCACTGTAACACTCTGATATACCCCACACCCCTCACTGTAACACTCTGATATATCTCACACCCCTCACTGTAACACTCTGATATATCCCACACCCCTCACTGGAACACTCTGATATATCCCACACCCCTCACTGTAACACTCTGATATATCCCACACCCCTCACTCTAACACTCTGATATATCCCACACCCCTCACTCTAACACACTGATATATCCCACACCCCTCACTGTAACACTCTGATATATCCTACACCCCTCACTGTAACACTCTGATATATCCCACACCCCTCACTGTAACACTCTGATATATCCCACACCCCTCACTGTAACACTCTGATATACCCCACACCCCTCACTGTAACACTCTGATATATCCCACACCCCTCACTGTAACACTCTGATATATCCCACACCCCTCACTGTAACACTCTGATATATACCACACCCCTCACTCTAACACTCTGATATATCCCACACCCCTCACTCTAACACTCTGATATACCCCACACCCCTCACTGTAACACTGATATACCCCACACCCCTCACTGTAACACTCTGATATATCCCACACCCCTCACTGTAACACTCTGATATATCCCACACCCCTCACTGTAACACTCTGATATACCCCACACCCCTCACTGTAACACTCTGATATATCCCACACCCCTCACTGTAACACTCTGATATATCCCACACCCCTCACTGTAACACTCTGATATACCCCACACCCCTCACTCTAACACTCTGATATATCCCACACCCCTCACTGTAACACTCTGATATATCCCACACCCCTCACTGTAACACTCTGATATATCCCACACCCCTCACTGTAACACTCTGATATATCCCACACCCCTCACTGTAACACTCTGATATATCCCACACCCCTCACTGTAACACTCTGATATATCCCACACCCCTCACTGTAACACTCTGATATATCCCACACTCCTCACTGTAACACTCTGATATCCCCCACACCCCTCACTGTAACACTCTGATATATCGCACACCCCTCACTGTAACACTCTGATATATCCCACACCCCTCACTGTAACACTCTGATATATCCCACACCCCTCACTGTAACACTCTGATATATCCCACACCCCTCACTGTAACACTCTGATATATCCCACACCCCTCACTGTAACACTCTGATATATCCCACACCCCTCACTGTAACACTCTGATATATCCCACACCCCTCACTGTAACACTCTGATATATCCCACACCCCTCACTCTAACACTCTGATATATCCCACACCCCTCACTGTAACACTCTGATATATCCCACACCCCTCACTCTAACACTCTGATATATCCCACACCCCTCACTGTAACACTCTGATATATCCCACACCCCTCACTGTAACACTCTGATATACCCCACACCCCTCACTGTAACACTCTGATATATCCCACACCCCTCACTGTAACACACTGATATACCCCACACCCCTCACTGTAACACACTGATATACCCCACACCCCTCACTGTAACACTCTGATATATCCCACACCCCTCACTGTAACACTCTGATATACCCCACACCCCTCACTGTAACACTCTGATATACCCCACACCCCTCACTGTAACACTCTGATATATCCCACACCCCTCACTGTAACACTCTGATATACCCCACACCCCTCACTGTAACACTCTGATATATCCCACACCCCTCACTGTAACACTCTGATATACCCCACACCCCTCACTGTAACACTCTGATATATCCCACACCCCTCACTGTAACACTCTGATATATCCCACACCCCTCACTGTAACACTCTGATATATCCCACACCCCTCACTGTAACACTCTGATATACCCCACACCCCTCACTGTAACACTCTGATATACCCCACACCCCTCACTGTAACACTCTGATATACCCCACACCCCTCACTGTAACACTCTGATATATCCCACACCCCTCACTGTAACACTCTGATATATCCCACACCCCTCACTGTAACACTCTGATATATCCCACACCCCTCACTGTAACACTCTGATATACCCCACACCCCTCACTGTAACACTCTGATATATCCCACACCCCTCACTGTAACACTCTGATATATCCCACACCCCTCACTGTAACACACTGATATACCCCACACCCCTCACTGTAACACTCTGATATACCCCACACCCCTCACTGTAAAACTCTGATATATCCCACACCCCTCACTGTAACACTCTGATATATCCCACACCCCTCACTGTAACACTCTGATATATCCCACACCCCTCACTGTAACACTCTGATATATCCCACACCCCTCACTGTAACACTCTGATATATCCCACACCCCTCACTGTAACACTCTGATATACCCCACACCCCTCACTGTAACACTCTGATATATCCCACACCCCTCACTGTAACACTCTGATATACCCCACACCCCTCACTGTAACACTCTGATATATCCCACACCCCTCACCGTAACACTCTGATATACCCCACACCCCTCACTGTAACACTCTGATATATCCCACACCCCTCACCGTAACACTCTGATATACCCCACACCCCTCACTGTAACAATCTGATATATCCCACACCCCTCAATGTAACACTCTGATATATCCCACACCCCTCACTGTAACACTCTGATATATCTCACACCCCTCACTGTAACACTCTGATATACCCCACACCCCTCACTGTAACACTCTGATATATCCCACACCCCTCACTGTAACACTGGATATATCCCACACCCCTAACTGTAAAACTCTGATATATCTCACACCCCTCACTGTAACACTCTGATATATCCCACACCCCTCACTGTAACACACTGATATACCCCACACCCCTCACTGTAACACTCTGATATATCCCACACCCCTCACTGTAACACTCTGATATATCCCACACCCCTAACTGTAACACTCTGATATACCCCACATCCCTCACTGTAACACTCTGATATACCCCACACCCCTCACTGTAACACTCTGATATATCCCACACCCCTCACTGTAACACTGGATATACCACACACCCCTCACTGTAACACTCTGATATATCCCACACCCCTCACTGTAACACTGGATATACCCCACACCCCTCACTGTAACACTCTGATATATCCCACACCCCTCACTGTAACACTCTGATATATCCCACACCCCTCACTGTAACACACTGATATATCCCACACCCCTCACTGTAACACTCTGATATATCCCACACCCCTCACTGTAACACTCTGATATATCCCACACCCCTCACTGTAACACTCTGATATATCCCACACCCCTCACTGTAACACTCTGATATACCCACCCCTCACTGTAACACTCTGATATATCCCACACCCCTCACTGTAACACTCTGATATATCCCACACCCCTCACTGTAACACTCTGATATATCCCACACCCCTCACTGTAACACTCTGATATATCCCACACCCCTCACTGTAACACTCTGATATACCCCACACCCCTCACTGTAACACTCTGATATATCTCACACCCCTCACTGTAACACACTGATATATCCCACACCCCTCACTGTAACACTCTGATATATCCCACACCCCTCACTGTAACACTCTGATGTGCCCCACACCCCTCACTGTAACACTCTGATATATCCCACACCCCTCACTGTAACACTCTGATATACCCCACACCCCTCACTGTAACACTCTGATACACCCCACACCCCTCACTGCAACACTGGATACATCCCACACCCCTCACTGCAACTCTGGATATATCCCACACCCCTCACTGTAACAATGGATATATCCCACACCCCTCACTGTAACAATCTGATATATCCCACACCCCTCAATGTAACACTCTGATATATCCCACACCCCTCACTGTAACACTCTGATATATCTCACACCCCTCACTGTAACACTCTGATATACCCCACACCCCTCACTGTAACACTCTGATATATCCCACACCCCTCACTGTAACACTGGATATATCCCACACCCCTAACTGTAAAACTCTGATATATCTCACACCCCTCACTGTAACACTCTGATATATCCCACACCCCTCACTGTAACACACTGATATACCCCACACCCCTCACTGTAACACTCTGATATATCCCACACCCCTCACTGTAACACTCTGATATATCCCACACCCCTAACTGTAACACTCTGATATACCCCACATCCCTCACTGTAACACTCTGATATACCCCACACCCCTCACTGTAACACTCTGATATATCCCACACCCCTCACTGTAACACTGGATATACCACACACCCCTCACTGTAACACTCTGATATATCCCACACCCCTCACTGTAACACTGGATATACCCCACACCCCTCACTGTAACACTCTGATATATCCCACACCCCTCACTGTAACACTCTGATATATCCCACACCCCTCACTGTAACACACTGATATATCCCACACCCCTCACTGTAACACTCTGATATATCCCACACCCCTCACTGTAACACTCTGATATATCCCACACCCCTCACTGTAACACTCTGATATATCCCACACCCCTCACTGTAACACTCTGATATACCCACCCCTCACTGTAACACTCTGATATATCCCACACCCCTCACTGTAACACTCTGATATATCCCACACCCCTCACTGTAACACTCTGATATATCCCACACCCCTCACTGTAACACTCTGATATATCCCACACCCCTCACTGTAACACTCTGATATACCCCACACCCCTCACTGTAACACTCTGATATATCTCACACCCCTCACTGTAACACACTGATATATCCCACACCCCTCACTGTAACACTCTGATATATCCCACACCCCTCACTGTAACACTCTGATGTGCCCCACACCCCTCACTGTAACACTCTGATATATCCCACACCCCTCACTGTAACACTCTGATATACCCCACACCCCTCACTGTAACACTCTGATACACCCCACACCCCTCACTGCAACACTGGATACATCCCACACCCCTCACTGCAACACTGGATATATCCCACACCCCTCACTGTAACAATGGATATATCCCACACCCCTCACTGTAACACTCTGATATACCCCACACCCCTCACTGTAACACTGGATATATCCCACACCCCTCACTGTAACACTGGATATATCCCACACCCCTAACTGTAAAACTCTGATATATCTCACACCCCTCACTGTAACACTCTGATATACCCCACACCCCTCACTGTAGCACTCTGATATATCCCACACCCCTCACTGTAACACTCTGATATACCCCACACCCCTCACTGTAGCACTCTGATATATCCCACACCCCTCACTGTAACACTCTGATATACCCCACACCCCTCACTGTAACACTCTGATATACCCCACACCCCTCACTGTAACACTCTGATATATCCCACACCCCTCACTGTAACACTCTGATATACCCCACACCCCTCACTGTAACACTCTGATATATCTCACACCCCTCACTGTAACACTCTGATATATCCCACACCCCTCACTGTAACACTCTGATATATCCCACACCCCTCACTGTAACACTCTGATATATCCCACACCCCTCACTCTAACACTCTGATATATCCCACACCCCTCACTCTAACACACTGATATATCCCACACCCCTCACTGTAACACTCTGATATATCCTACACCCCTCACTGTAACACTCTGATATATCCCACACCCCTCACTGTAACACTCTGATATATCCCACACCCCTCACTGTAACACTCTGATATACCCCACACCCCTCACTGTAACACTCTGATATATCCCACACCCCTCACTGTAACACTCTGATATATCCCACACCCCTCACTGTAACACTCTGATATATACCACACCCCTCACTCTAACACTCTGATATATCCCACACCCCTCACTCTAACACTCTGATATACCCCACACCCCTCACTGTAACACTGATATACCCCACACCCCTCACTGTAACACTCTGATATATCCCACACCCCTCACTGTAACACTCTGATATATCCCACACCCCTCACTGTAACACTCTGATATACCCCACACCCCTCACTGTAACACTCTGATATATCCCACACCCCTCACTGTAACACTCTGATATATCCCACACCCCTCACTGTAACACTCTGATATACCCCACACCCCTCACTCTAACACTCTGATATATCCCACACCCCTCACTGTAACACTCTGATATATCCCACACCCCTCACTGTAACACTCTGATATATCCCACACCCCTCACTGTAACACTCTGATATATCCCACACCCCTCACTGTAACACTCTGATATATCCCACACCCCTCACTGTAACACTCTGATATATCCCACACCCCTCACTGTAACACTCTGATATATCCCACACTCCTCACTGTAACACTCTGATATCCCCCACACCCCTCACTGTAACACTCTGATATATCGCACACCCCTCACTGTAACACTCTGATATATCCCACACCCCTCACTGTAACACTCTGATATATCCCACACCCCTCACTCTAACACTCTGATATATCCCACACCCCTCACTGTAACACTCTGATATATCCCACACCCCTCACTGTAACACTCTGATATATCCCACACCCCTCACTGTAACACTCTGATATATCCCACACCCCTCACTGTAACACTCTGATATATCCCACACCCCTCACTCTAACACTCTGATATATCCCACACCCCTCACTGTAACACTCTGATATATCCCACACCCCTCACTGTAACACTCTGATATATCCCACACCCCTAACTGTAACACTCTGATATATCCCACACCCCTCACTGTAACACTCTGATATATCCCACACCCCTCACTCTAACACTCTGATATATCCCACACCCCTCACTGTAACACTCTGATATATCCCACACCCCTCACTGTAACACTCTGATATACCCCACACCCCTCACTGTAACACTCTGATATATCCCACACCCCTCACTGTAACACACTGATATACCCCACACCCCTCACTGTAACACACTGATATACCCCACACCCCTCACTGTAACACTCTGATATATCCCACACCCCTCACTGTAACACTCTGATATACCCCACACCCCTCACTGTAACACTCTGATATACCCCACACCCCTCACTGTAACACTCTGATATATCCCACACCCCTCACTGTAACACTCTGATATACCCCACACCCCTCACTGTAACACTCTGATATATCCCACACCCCTCACTGTAACACTCTGATATACCCCACACCCCTCACTGTAACACTCTGATATATCCCACACCCCTCACTGTAACACTCTGATATATCCCACACCCCTCACTGTAACACTCTGATATATCCCACACCCCTCACTGTAACACTCTGATATACCCCACACCCCTCACTGTAACACTCTGATATACCCCACACCCCTCACTGTAACACTCTGATATACCCCACACCCCTCACTGTAACACTCTGATATATCCCACACCCCTCACTGTAACACTCTGATATATCCCACACCCCTCACTGTAACACTCTGATATATCCCACACCCCTCACTGTAACACTCTGATATACCCCACACCCCTCACTGTAACACTCTGATATATCCCACACCCCTCACTGTAACACTCTGATATATCCCACACCCCTCACTGTAACACACTGATATACCCCACACCCCTCACTGTAACACTCTGATATACCCCACACCCCTCACTGTAAAACTCTGATATATCCCACACCCCTCACTGTAACACTCTGATATATCCCACACCCCTCACTGTAACACTCTGATATATCCCACACCCCTCACTGTAACACTCTGATATATCCCACACCCCTCACTGTAACACTCTGATATATCCCACACCCCTCACTGTAACACTCTGATATATCCCACACCCCTCACTGTAACACTCTGATATACCCCACACCCCTCACTGTAACACTCTGATATATCCCACACCCCTCACTGTAAAACTCTGATATATCCCACACCCCTCACTGTAACACTCTGATATATCCCACACCCCTCACTGTAACACTCTGATATATCCCACACCCCTCACTGTAACACTCTGATATACCCCACACCCCTCACTGTAACACTCTGATATATCCCACACCCCTCACTGTAACACTCTGATATACCCCACACCCCTCACTGTAACACTCTGATATATCCCACACCCCCCACTGTAACACTCTGATATATCCCACACCCCTCACTGTAACACTCTGATATATCCCACACCCCTCACTGTAACACTCTGATATATCCCACACCCCTCACTGTAACACACTGATATATCCCACACCCCTCACTGTAACACTCTGATATATCCCACACCCCTCACTGTAACACTCTGATATATCCCACACCCCTCACTGTAACACACTGATATATCCCACACCCCTCACTGTAACACTCTGATATATCCCACACCCCTCACTGTAACACTCTGATATACCCCACACCCCTCACTGTAACACTCTGATATACCCCACACCCCTCACTGTAACACTCTGATATATCCCACACCCCTCACTGTAACACTCTGATATATCCCACACCCCTCACTGTAACACACTGATATACCCCACACCCCTCACTGTAACACTCTGATATACCCCACACCCCTCACTGTAACACTCTGATATATCCCACACCCCTCACTGTAACACACTGATATACCCCACACCCCTCACTGTAACACTCTGATATATCCCACACCCCTCACTGTAACACTCTGATATATCCCACACCCCTCACTGTAACACTCTGATATATCCCACACCCCTCACTGTAACACTCTGATATACCCCACACCCCTCACTGTAACACTCTGATATACCCCACACCCCTCACTGTAACACTCTGATATACCCCACACCCCTCACTGTAACACTCTGATATATCCCACACCCCTCACTGTAACACTCTGATATATCCCACACCCCTCACTGTAACACTCTGATATATCCCACACCCCTCACTGTAACACTCTGATATACCCCACACCCCTCACTGTAACACTCTGATATACCCCACACCCCTCACTGTAACACTCTGATATATCCCACACCCCTCACTGTAACACTCTGATATATCCCACACCCCTCGCTGTAACACTCTCATATACCCCACACCCCTCACTGTAACACTCTGATATACCCCACACCCCTCACTGTAACACTCTGATATATCCCACACCCCTCACTGTAACACTCTGATATATCCCACACCCCTCACTGTAACACACTGATATACCCCACACCCCTCACTGTAACACTCTGATATATCCCACACCCCTCACTGTAACACTCTGATATATCCCACACCCCTCACTGTAACACTCTGATATATCCCACACCCCTCACTCTAACACTCTGATATATCCCACACCCCTCACTGTAACACTCTGATATATCCCACACCCCTCACTGTAACACTCTGATATACCCCACACCCCTCACTGTAACACTCTGATATATCCCACACCCCTCACTGTAACACACTGATATACCCCACACCCCTCACTGTAACACACTGATATACCCCACACCCCTCACTGTAACACTCTGATATACCCCACACCCCTCACTGTAACACTCTGATATATCCCACACCCCTCACTGTAACACACTGATATACCCCATACCCCTCACTGTAACACTCTGATATATCCCACACCCCTCACTGTAACACTCTGATATATCCCACACCCCTCACTGTAACACTCTGATATATCCCACACCCCTCACTGTAACACTCTGATATACCCCACACCCCTCACTGTAACACTCTGATATACCCCACACCCCTCACTGTAACACTCTGATATATCCCACACCCCTCACTGTAACACTCTGATATATCCCACACCCCTCACTGTAACACTCTCATATACCCCACACCCCTCACTGTAACACTCTGATATACCCCACACCCCTCACTGTAACACTCTGATATATCCCACACCCCTCACTGTAACACTCTGATATATCCCACACCCCTCACTGTAACACACTGATATACCCCACACCCCTCACTGTAACACTCTGATATACCCCACACCCCTCACTGTAACACTCTGATATATCCCACACCCCTCACTGTAACACACTGATATACCCCACACCCCTCACTGTAACACTCTGATATATCCCACACCCCTCACTGTAACACCCTGATATATCCCACACCCCTCACTGTAACACTCTGATATATCCCACACCCCTCACTGTAACACTCTGATATACCCCACACCCCTCACTGTAACACTTTGATATACCCCACACCCCTCACTGTAACACTCTGATATATCCCTCACCCCTCACTGTAACACTCTGATATATCCCACACCCCTCACTGTAACACTCTGATATACCCCACACCCCTCACTGTTACACTCTGATATATCCCACACCCCTCACTGTAACACTCTGATATATCCCACACCCCTCACTGTAACACTCTGATATATCCCACACCCCTCACTGTAACACACTGATATATCCCACACCCCTCACTGTAACACTCTGATATATCCCACACCCCTCACTGTAACACTCTGATATATCCCACACCCCTCACTGTAACACTCTGATATACCCCACACCCCTCACTGTAATACTCTGATATATCCCACACCCCTCACTGTAACACTCTGATATACCCCACACCCCTCACTGTTACACTCTGATATATCCCACACCCCTCACTGTAACACTCTGATATATCCCACACCCCTCACTGTAACACTCTGATATATCCCACACCCCTCACTGTAACACACTGATATATCCCACACCCCTCACTGTAACACTCTGATATATCCCACACCCCTCACTGTAACACTCTGATATATCCCACACCCCTCACTGTAACACTCTGATATACCCCACACCCCTCACTGTAATACTCTGATATATCCCACACCCCTCACTGTAACACTCTGATATATCCCACACCCCTCACTGTAACACTCTGATATATCCCACACCCCTCACTGTAACACTCTGATATACCCCACACCCCTCACTGTAACACTCTGATATATCCCACACCCCTCACTGTAACACTCTGATATATCCCACACCCCTCACTGTAACACTCTGATATACCCCACACCCCTCACTGTAACACTCTGATATATCCCACACCCCTCACTGTAACACACTGATATACCCCACACCCCTCACTGTAACACTCTGATATACCCCACACCCCTCACTGTAACACACTGATATACCCCACACCCCTCACTGTAACACTCTGATATATCCCACACCCCTCACTGTAACACACTGATATACCCCACACCCCTCACTGTAACACTCTGATATATCCCACACCCCTCACTGTAACACTCTGATATATCCCACACCCCTCACTGTAACACTCTGATATACCCCACACCCCTCACTGTAACACTCTGATATACCCCACACCCCTCACTGTAACACTGTGATATACCCCACACCCCTCACTGTAACACTCTGATATATCCCACACCCCTCACTGTAACACTCTGATATATCCCACACCCCTCACTGTAACACTCTGATATATCCCACACCCCTCACTGTAACACTCTGATATACCCCACACCCCTCACTGTAACACACTGATATACCCCACACCCCTCACTGTAACACTCTGATATACCCCACACCCCTCACTGTAACACACTGATATACCCCACACCCCTCACTGTAACACTCTGATATACCCCACACCCCTCACTGTAACACTCTGATATACCCCACACCCCTCACTGTAACACTCTGATATATCCCACACCCCTCACTGTAACACTCTGATATATCCCACACCCCTCACTGTAACACTCTGATATATCCCACACCCCTCACTGTAACACTCTGATATATCCCACACCCCTCACTGTAACACTCTGATATATCCCACACCCCTCACTGTAACACTCTGATATATCCCACACCCCTCACTCTAACACTCTCTCTCCCCCCTCTCCATCTCTTTGATTCTCCCGATGGGCCCCACCTTCTCCATCGTGTCATAGTCCTGTTTGAAGGACCAGAGCTGTAGTCGGGCTGGCAGCTCGCTGACGGAGGCCAGTGTGAGGAGGAATTGTTCGGCGGAGCCCAGGGGCAGCAGTGGGCTGGCTCGCTGTGCGTCGCGAATCCTCTCCAGCTCCTCCACCGTGGGGACCATCGTCTGCAGTCTCTGCGGGCAAGAGGGAGAGTGGGGAGTTCATAACTGCCTTCATTCAGTCCGTCACCCGGTGCTGGAGGGGTGTTGTGGACATGGACACTCACATGCAGACTCACACCCACACTCTGACACACTGACACACACTCACATTGACACACACACACCCACAGACTCACACCCACACTCTGACACACTGACACGCACAAACACACACACACACTCTGACACACACACACACACTCACACACACACACCCACAGACACACACCCACACTCTGACACACTGACACACACTCACATTGACACACACACACCCACAGACTCACACCCACACTCTGACACACTGACACACACTCACATTGACACACACACACCCACAGACTCACACCCACACTCTGACACTCTGACACACACTCACATTAACACACACACACCCACAGACTCACATCCACACTCTGACACACTGACACGCACAAACACACACACACACTCTGACACACACACACACACTCACACACACACACACCCACAGACACACATCCACACACTGACACACACACACACACACTGACACCCACACAGACACACATCCAAACACTGACACAGATCGACACACTGACACACTCACACCGACACACACACACTGACACCCACAATATGACACACACACTGACACATACACTGTGACACAATCACTGACACACACACACAGGCTCACATGTACACTGTCACCGACACACACACCACACACTGACACACACGCACACTCACACACAAACTGACACATGCACGCACACCCTCACAGATACACACAAACGCTCAGACACAGGCTCACAAACACACTGACACACGCTCACATGCACACCTGCACGCACATTCACAGACACTTACACACACACTCACATTCACACACATGCATGATCATGTACACGCACACACTCACACACATGCTCAAGCACACAATAACACATGCATGCTCTCAGACACACATACCCTAACAAACACACACATGCTCACGCACACACACTGAGACTCATTTACCAATACACACGTACAGAAAAAACTACCCACACACATAAAGGAACAAATATCTATACACACAGACACAAATATCAATACACACGGACACAAATATCTATACACACGGACACAAATATCAATACACACGGACACAAATATCAATACACACGGACACAAATATCAATACACACGGACACAAATATCAATACACACGGACACAAATATCTATACACACAGACACAAATATCAATACACACGGACACAAATATCTATACACACAGACACAAATATCTATACACACAGACACAAATATCTATACACACAGACACAAATATCTATACACACAGACACAAATATCTATACACACAGACACAAATATCTATACACACAGACACAAATATCTATACACACAGACACAAATATCTATACACACAGACACAAATATCTATACACACAGACACAAATATCTATACACACAGACACAAATATCTATACACACAGACACAAATATCTATACACACAGACACAAATATCTATACACACAGACACAAATATCTATACACACAGACACAAATATCTATACACACAGACACAAATATCTATACACACAGACACAAATATCAATACACACGGACAGAAATATCAATACACACAGACACAAATATCAATACACACAGACACAAATATCTATACACACAGACACAAATATCTACACACACAGACACAAATATCTATACACACAGACACAAATATCTATACACACGGACACAAATATCAATACACACGGACACAAATATCAATACACACGGACACAAATATCAATACACACGGACACAAATATCAATACACACGGACACAAATATCAATACACACAGACACAAATATCAATACACACGGACACAAATATCAATACACACAGACACAAATATCAATACACACAGACACAAATATCTATACACACGGACACAAATATCAATACACACAGACACAAATATCAATACACACGGACACAAATATCAATACACACAGACACAAATATCAATACACACGGACACAAATATCTATACACACAGACACAAATATCAATACACACGGACACAAATATCTATACACACAGACACAAATATCTATACACACGGACACAAATATCAATACACACGGACACAAATATCAATACACACGGACACAAATATCAATACACACGGACACAAATATCAATACACACGGACACAAATATCAATACACACGGACAGAAATATCTATACACACAGACACAAATATCTATACACACAGACACAAATATCAATACACACGGACAGAAATATCAATACACACAGACACAAATATCAATACACACGGACACAAATATCAATACACACAGACACAAATATCAATACACACGGACACAAATATCTATACACACAGACACAAATATCAATACACACGGACACAAATATCTATACACACGGACACAAATATCTATACACACAGACACAAATATCTATACACACAGACACAAATATCAATACACACGGACACAAATATCTATACACACAGACACAAATATCAATACACACGGACACAAATATCTATACACACAGACACAAATATCAATACACACACAGACACAAATATCAATACACACAGACACAAATATCTACAAACACAGACACAAATATCTACAAACACAGACACAAATATCAATACACACACAGACACAAATATCTACACACACAGACACAAATATCTACACACACAGACACAAATATCTACAAACACAGACACAAATATCAATACACACACAGACACAAATATCTACACACACAGACACAAATATCTATACACACAGACACAAATATCTACACACAGACACAAATATCTACACACACAGACACAAATATCGACACACACAGACACAAATATCAATACACACAGACACAAATATCAATACACACACAGACACAAATATCGACACACACAGACACAAATATCTACACACACAGACACAAATATCTATACACACAGACACAAATATCTACACACACAGACACAAATATCTACAAACACAGACACAAATATCAATACACACACAGACACAAATATCTACACACACAGACACAAATATCTATACACACAGACACAAATATCTACACACAGACACAAATATCTACACACACAGACACAAATATCTACACACACAGACACAAATATCAATACACACACAGACACAAATATCGACACACACAGACACAAATATCTACACACACAGACACAAATATCTATACACACAGACACAAATATCTACACACAGACACAAATATCTATACACACAGACACAAATATCTATACACACAGACACAAATATCTATACACACAGACACAAATATCTGTACACAGACACAAATATCTATACACACAGACACAAATATCTGTACACAGACACAAATATCTATACACACAGACACAAATATCTACACACAGACACAAATATCTACACACACAGACACAAATATCTATACACACAGACACTAATATCTACACACACAGACACAAATATCTATACACACAGACACAAATATCTACACACACAGACACAAATATCTATACACACAGACACAAATATCTATACACACAGACACAAATATCTACACACAGACACAAATATCTATACACACAGACACAAATATCTATACACACAGACACTAATATCTACACACACAGACACAAATATCTATACACACAGACACAAATATCTACACACACAGACACAAATATCTATACACACAGACACAAATATCTATACACACACAGACACAAATATCTATACACACAGACACAAATATCTATACACACAGACACAAATATCTACACACACAGACACAAATATCTATACACACAGACACAAATATCTATACACACAGACACAAATATCTACACACACAGACACAAATATCTATACACACAGACACAAATATCTGTACACACAGACACAAATATCTATACACACACAGACACAAATATCAATACACACAGACACAAATATCGATACACACAGACACAAATATCTATACACACAGACACAAATATCTATACACACAGACACAAATATCTATACACACACAGACACAAATATCTATACACACAGACACAAATATCTATACACACACAGACACAAATATCTATACACACAGACACAAATATCTATACACACACAGACACAAATATCTATACACACACAGACACAAATATCTATACACACAGACACAAATATCTATACACACAGACACAAATATCTATACACACAGACACAAATATCTATACACACACAGACACAAATATCTATACACACACAGACACAAATATCTATACACACAGACACAAATATCTATACACACAGACACAAATATCTATACACACACAGACACAAATATCTATACACACACAGACACAAATATCTACACACACAGACACAAATATCTACACACACAGACACAAATATCAATACACACAGACACAAATATCGATACACACAGACACAAATATCTATACACACAGACACAAATATCAACACACACAGACACAAATATCCACACACAGACACAAATATCTATACACACAGACACAAATATCTATACACACAGACACAAATATCTATACACACAGACACAAATATCTATACACACAGACACAAATATCTATACACACAGACACAAATATCTATACACACGGACACAAATATCTATACACACAGACACAAATATCTATACACACAGACACAAATATCTATACACACAGACACAAATATCTACACACACAGACACAAATATCTATACACACAGACACAAATATCCACACACACAGACACAAATATCTATACACACAGACACAAATATCTACACACACAGACACAAATATCTATACACACAGACACAAATATCCACACACACAGACACAAATATCTATACACACAGACACAAATATCTATACACACAGACACAAATATCTATACACACAGACACAAATATCCACACACACAGACACAAATATCTATACACACAGACACAAATATCTACACACACAGACACAAATATCTATACACACAGACACAAATATCTATACACACAGACACAAATATCAATACACACAGACACAAATATCTATACACACAGACACAAATATCCACACACACAGACACAAATATCTATACACACAGACACAAATATCTACACACACAGACACAAATATCTATACACACAGACACAAATATCTATACACACAGACACAAATATCTATACACACAGACATAAATATCCACACACACAGACACAAATATCCACACACACAGACACAAATATCTATACACACAGACACAAATATCTATACACACAGACACAAATATCTATACACACAGACACAAATATCAATACACACAGACACAAATATCTACACACAGACACAAATATCTACACACAGACACAAATATCTACACACAGACACAAATATCCACACACAGACACAAATATCTATACACACAGACACAAATATCCACACACACAGACACAAATATCTATACACACAGACACAAATATCTATACACACAGACACAAATATCTATACACACAGACACAAATATCTATACACACAGACACAAATATCTATACACACAGACACAAATATCTATACACACAGACACAAATATCTATACACACAGACACAAATATCTATACACACACAGACACAAATATCTATACACACAGACACAAATATCTATACACACAGACACAAATATCTACACACACAGACACAAATATCTATACACACAGACACAAATATCTACACACACAGACACAAATATCTATACACACAGACACAAATATCAACACACAGACACAAATATCCACACACAGACACAAATATCTATACACACAGACACAAATATCCACACACACAGACACAAATATCCACACACAGACACAAATATCTATACACACAGACACAAATATCCACACACACAGACACAAATATCTATACACACAGACACAAATATCTATACACACAGACACAAATATCTATACACACAGACACAAATATCTATACACACAGACACAAATATCTATACACACAGACACAAATATCTATACACACAGACACAAATATCTACACACACAGACACAAATATCTATACACACAGACACAAATATCAATACACACAGACACAAATATCAACACACAGACACAAATATCAACACACACAGACACAAATATCTATACACACAGACACAAATATCGACACACACAGACACAAATATCTATACACACAGACACAAATATCAATACACACAGACACAAATATCAACACACAGACACAAATATCTATACACACAGACACAAATATCAATACACACAGACACAAATATCAACACACAGACACAAATATCTATACACACAGACACAAATATCTATACACACAGACACAAATATCTATACACACAGACACAAATATCTATACACACAGACACAAATATCTATACACACAGACACAAATATCTATACACACACAGACACAAATATCTATACACACAGACACAAATATCTATACACACAGACACAAATATCTACACACACAGACACAAATATCTATACACACAGACACAAATATCTACACACACAGACACAAATATCTATACACACAGACACAAATATCAATACACACAGACACAAATATCAACACACAGACACAAATATCAACACACACAGACACAAATATCTATACACACAGACACAAATATCGACACACACAGACACAAATATCTATACACACAGACACAAATATCTATACACACAGACACAAATATCTATACACACAGACACAAATATCTATACACACAGACACAAATATCTACACACACAGACACAAATATCCACACACAGACACAAATATCTATACACACAGACACAAATATCTATACACACAGACACAAATATCTATACACACAGACACAAATATCTACGCACAGACACAAATATCCACACACAGACACAAATATCAATACACACAGACACAAATATCCACACACAGACACAAATATCTACACACACAGACACAAATATCTATACACACAGACACAAATATCTACACACACAGACACAAATATCTATACACACAGACACAAATATCAATACACACAGACACAAATATCTACACACAGACACAAATATCAATACACACAGACACAAATATCTATACACACGGACACAAATATCAACACACACAGACACAAATATCTACACACACAGACACAAATATCTATACACACAGACACAAATATCCACACACAGACACAAATATCTACACACACAGACACAAATATCTATACACACAGACACAAATATCAATACACACACAGACACAAATATCTATACACACAGACACAAATATCTATACACACAGACACAAATATCCACACACAGACACAAATATCTACACACACAGACACAAATATCTATACACACAGACACAAATATCAATACACACACAGACACAAATATCTACACACACAGACACAAATATCTACACACACAGACACAAATATCTATACACACAGACACAAATATCCACACACAGACACAAATATCTACAGACACAGACACAAATATCAATACACACACAGACACAAATATCTACACACACAGACACAAATATCTATACACACAGACACAAATATCCACACACAGACACAAATATCTACAGACACAGACACAGATATCTACAGACACACGTACAGACATACCATGTCCAGACACATATCTGCAGACACACCAATCTCCCCACAAATACTCCAGCGAGCCCCCTGCAGTCCCAACCCTCCCCTGCCTCTCAGAGTCTCACCTCAATGGCTTCCTTCTCCAGGACACACTCGTCGAAGCTGAGCAGCGCAGCCCGGACAATGTGAGGGGCCGGCAGGCTGGTCAGGCCAATGTTGATGACATTGCTTCTCTTCACACACAGCACGGTCAGCTCGGGCCTCGTCCCCACGCTCCGCTTCTGAAAACAAGAGGGGAGAGATCGCCTGACGCACACGTGGTACGGAAAGTTGTGTCGTGGCGGTGTGCGTCCCACCTGTGGGCGCAGTGGGGTCAGACTCTGACCTTTCACCCTCTGGGGACCTGGGGGTCAAACCCAGCCCCAGACAGAGAGGGGGGGTCTCCTCACTCTCTGAAGAAAATAACTGAGCTCAGAAATACTGCTCCTCAATTGCAACAAATACGTTCATCGGGAAATGAGGAAAGAATTTGCAATTATATCGCGGCCTTTCACAACCTCAGGACGTCCCAAAGAGCTTTATGGCCAATAAAGTTTCTTTTTGAAGTGTAAGGTAGGAAACGCAACAGACAAATTGCGCACAGCAAGATCCCACAAACAGCGGTGTGATAAATGACCAGATCATCTGTTTTTTTGAGTGATGTTGGTTTGAGGGATAAATATCGGCCCCAGGACACCGGGGAGAACTCCCCCCTCCTGCTCTTCTTCCAATAGTGACCGTGGGATCTTTTACACCCACCCGAGAGGGGCAGACGGGGCCCCTCGGTTTAACGTCTCATCCGAAAGACGGCACCTCCGACAGTGCGGCGCTCCCTCAGTACTGCCCCTCCGACAGTGCGGCGCTCCCTCAGTACTGACCCTCCGACAGTGCGGCGCTCCCTCAGTACTGACCCTCCGACAGTGCGGCGCTCCCTCAGTACTGACCCTCCGACAGCGCGGCGCTCCCTCAGTACCGACCCTCCGACAGTGCGGCGCTCCCTCAGTACTGACCCACCGACAGTGCGGCGCTCCCTCAGTACCGACCCTCCGACAGTGCGGCGCTCCCTCAGTACTACCCCTCCGACAGTGCGGCGCTCCCTCAGTACTGACCCTCCGACAGTGCGGCGCTCCCTCAGTACTGCCCCTCCGACAGTGCGGCGCTCCCTCAGTACTGACCCTCCGACAGTGCGGCGCTCCCTCAGTACTGACCCTCCGACAGTGCGGCGCTCCCTCAGTACTGACCCTCCGACAGTGCGGCGCTCCCTCAGTACTGCCCCTCCGACAGTGCGGCGCTCCCTCAGTACTGCCCCTCCGACAGTGCGGCGCTCCCTCAGTACCGACCCTCCGACAGTGCGGCGCTCCCTCAGTGCTGACCCTCCGACAGTGCGGCGCTCCCTCAGTACTGACCCTCCGACAGTGCGGCGCTCCCTCAGTACTGACCCTCCGACAGTGCGGCGCTCCCTCAGTACCGACCCTCCGACAGTGCGGCGCTCCCTCAGTACCGACCCTCCGAAAGTGCGGTGCTCCCTCAGTACCGACCCTCCGACAGTGCTGCGCTCCCTCAGTACCGACCCTCCGACAGTGCGGCGCTCCCTCAGTACCGACCCTCCGACAGTGCGGCGCTCCCTCAGTACTGACCCTCCGACAGTGCGGCGCTCCCTCAGTACCGACCCTCCGACAGTGCGGCGCTCCCTCAGTACCGACCCTCCGACAGTGCGGCGCTCCCTCAGTACCGACCCTCCGACAGTGCGGCGCTCCCTCAGTACCGACCCTCCGACAGTGCGGCGCTCCCTCGGTACCGACCCTCCGACAGTGCGGTGCTCCCTCAGTACCGACCCTCCGACAGTGCTGCGCTCCCTCAGTACTGCACTGGAGTGTCCGCCCTGGATTAGTCAGCCTGGATTATCAATGAACTGTTTCTCGAGGTAAGTGTCCCTCTCTGTGCGGTTCTGAGACCCACAGAGGGCAGGAACTGCCCAGGGAGGAATCTAAATTGACGGGGAGAAACCACAGGGGATTAGCTGCTGATTGAGTCCCTGCTCTTTGGACAGACGCAGGCTGCAGCAAGTCCTCCTGCATTCTGTGGGCCGCACAAATAATGACCAGGTTGGGAATTTAATTCTTACCGAGATTTCTGTGGCTCAGGGAGGGTCTCACTCTCTCTGAGTCAGAAGGTTGTGAGTTCGAGTCCCCGCTCCAGAGACTAGAGACCTATAATCCAGGGCTGACACTCCCCCGGTGCCAGTACTGAGGGAGCGCCGCACTGTCGGAGGGGCAGTACTGAGGGAGCGCTGCACTGTCGGAGGGTCAGTACTGAGGGAGCGCTGCACTGTCGGAGGGGCTGTACTGAGGGAGCGCCGCACTGTCGGAGGGTCAGTACTGAGGGAGCGCTGCACTGTCGGAGGGTCAGTACTGAGGGAGCGCCGCACTGTCGGAGGGGCTGTACTGAGGGAGCGCTGCACTGTCGGAGGGTCAGTACTGAGGGAGCGCTGCACTGTCGGAGGGTCGGTACTGAGGGAGCGCCGCACTGTCGGAGGGGCTGTACTGAGGGAGCGCCGCACTGTCGGAGGGGCTGTACTGAGGGAGCGCCGCACTGTCGGAGGGGCTGTACTGAGGGAGCGCTGCACTGTCGGAGGGTCAGTACTGAGGGAGCGCTGCACTGTCGGAGGGTCGGTACTGAGGGAGCGCCGCACTGTCGGAGGGTCGGTACTGAGGGAGCGCCGCACTGTCGGCGGGTCCGTACTGAGGGAGCGCCGCACTGTCGGCGGGTCAGTACTGAGGGAGCGCTGCACTGTCGGAAGGTCAGTACTGAGGGAGCGCTGCACTGTCGGAGGGTCAGTACTGAGGGAGCGCCGCACTGTCGGAGGGTCGGTACTGAGGGAGCGCCGCACTGTCGGAGGGTTGGTACTGAGGGAGCGCCGCACTGTCGGAGGGTCAGTACTGAGGGAGCGCCGCACTGTCGGAGGGTCGGTACTGAGGGAGCGCCGCACTGTCGGAGGGTTGGTACTGAGGGAGCGCCGCACTGTCGGAGGGGCGGTACTGAGGGAGCGCCGCACTGTCGGAGGGTCAGTACTGAGGGAGCGCCGCACTGTCGGAGGGGCAGTACTGAGGGAGCGCCGCACTGTCGGAGGGTCGGTACTGAGGGAGCGTCGCACTGTCGGAGGGTCAGTACTGAGGGAGCGTCGCACTGTCGGAGGGTCAGTACTGAGGGAGCGCCGCACTGTCGGAGGGGCAGTACTGAGGGAGCACCGCACTGTCGGAGGGTCGGTACTGAGGGAGCGCCGCACTGTCGGAGGGTCGGTACTGAGGGAGCGCCGCACTGTCGGAGGGGCGGTACTGAGGGAGCGCCGCACTGTCGGAGGGTCGGTACTGAGGGAGCGCCGCACTGTCGGAGGGTCGGTACTGAGGGAGCGCCGCACTGTCGGAGGGTCGGTGCTGAGGGAGCGTCGCACTGTCGGAGGGTCCGTACTGAGGGAGCGCCGCCCTGTCGGAGGGTCAGTACTGAGGGAGCGCCGCACTGCCAGAGGGTCAGTACTGAGGGAGCGCCGCACTGTCGGAGGGTCAGTACTGAGGGAGCGCCGCACTGTCGGAGGGTCAGTACTGAGGGAGCGCCGCACTGTCGGAGGGTCAGTACTGAGGGAGTGTCGCACTGTCGGAGGATCAGTACTGAGGGAGCGTCGCACTGTCGGAGGGTCAGTACTGAGGGAGCGTCGCACTGTCGGAGGATCAGTACTGAGGGAGCGCCGCACTGTCGGAGGGTCGGTACTGAGGGAGCGCCGCGCTGTCGGAGGGTCAGTACTGAGGGAGCGCCGCACTGTGGGAGGGGCCGTGCTGAGGGAGCGCCGCACTGTCGGAGGTGCCGTCTTTCGGATGAGACGTTAAACCGAGGGCCCCGTCTGCCCCTCTCGGGTGGGTGTAAAAGATCCCACGGCCACTATTGGAAGAAGAGCAGGAGGGGGAGTTCTCCCCGGTGTCCTGGGGCCGATATTTATCCCTCAAACCAACATCACTAAAAAACAGATGATCTAGTCATTTATCTCATTGCTGTTTGTGGGATCTTGCTGTGCGCAAATTGGCTGCTGCGTTTCCCACATCACAACAGTGACTGCACTTCAAAAAAACAAGTACCTCGTTGTCTGTAAACTGCTTTGGGACGTCCTGAGGTGGTGAATGGGAGCTGGATAGAAATGGGAGTCTTTCACTTCCCCGGACACCTCAAAGGTCCTTCATGGTCAATTAATTACTTTTTTTTTGAAGTGCAGTCACTGTTGTGATGTGGGAAACGCAGCAGCCGATTTGCGCACAGCAAGATCCCACAAACAACAATGTGATAAATGACCAGATCATCTGATTTTTTTTAGTGATGTTGGTTTGAGGGATAAATATCGGCCCCAGGACACCGGGGGAAACTCCCCCCTCCTGCTCTTCTTCCAATAGTGGCCGTGGGATCTTTTACACCCACCCGAGAGGGGGCAGACGGGGCTCCTCGGTTTAATGTCTCATCCAAAAGACGGCACCTCCGACAGCGCGGCGCTCCCTCAGTACCGACCCTCCGACAGTGCGGCGCTCCCTCAGTACCGCCCCTCCGACAGTGCGGCGCTCCCTCAGAACCGACCCTCCGACAGTGCGGCGCTCCCTCAGTACTAACCCTCCGACAGTGCAGCGCTCCCTCAGTACTGACCCTCCGACAGTGCAGCGCTCCCTCAGTACTGACCCTCCGACAGTGCAGCGCTCCCTCAGTACTGACCCTCCGACAGTGCAGCGCTCCCTCAGTACTGACCCTCCGACAGTGCAGCGCTCCCTCAGTGCTGACCCTCCGACAGTGCGGCGGTCCCTCAGTACCGACCCTCCGACAGTGCGGCGCTCCCTCAGTACCGACCCTCCGACAGTGCGGCGCTCCCTCAGTACCGCCCCTCCGACAGTGCGGCGCTCCCTCAGTACCGGCCCTCCGACAGTGCGGCGCTCCCTCAGTACCGACCCTCCGACAGTGCGGCGCTCCCTCAGTACCGACCCTCCGACAGTGCGGCGCTCCCTCAGTACCGACCCTCCGACAGTGCGGCGCTCCCTCAGTACCGCCCCTCCGACAGTGCGGCGCTCCCTCAGTACCGCCCCCTCCGACAGCTCGGCGCTCCCCTCAGTACTGACCCTCCGACAGTGCGGCGCTCCCTCAGTACTAACCCTCCGACAGTGCGGCGCTCCCTCAGTACCGACCCTCCGACAGCTCGGCGCTCCCTCAGTACTGACCCTCCGACAGTGCGGCGCTCCCTCAGTACTAACCCTCCGACAGTGCGGCGCTCCCTCAGTACTGACCCTCCGACAGTGCAGCGCTCCCTCAGTACTGACCCTCCGACAGTGCAGCGCTCCCTCAGTACTGACCCTCCGACAGTGCGGCGCTCCCTCAGTACTGACCCTCCGACAGTGTGACCCTCCCTCAGTACTGACCCTCCGACAGTGCGGCGCTCCCTCAGTACTGACCCTCCGACAGTGCAGCGCTCCCTCAGTACCGCCCCTCCGACAGTGTGACCCTCCCTCAGTACTGACCCTCCGACAGTGCGGCGCTCCCTCAGTACTGACCCTCCGACAGTGCTGCGCTCCCTCAGTACTGACCCTCCGACAGTGTGACCCTCCCTCAGTACTGACCCTCCGACAGTGCAGCGCTCCCTCAGTACCGCCCCTCCGACAGTGCGGCGCTCCCTCAGTACTGACCCTCC